>NC_091978.1:293782730-293889570 GCF_044704955.1 Pristiophorus japonicus
AGAGAAAAAAGAGAGAGAAAGAGAGAGAGAGAAAAAGAGAGAGAAAAAGAGAGAGAGAGAAAGAGAGTCAGGCCTGGGGGGGGGGGGGTGGGGGTGGGGGAGGGGAAGGTGAGAGTCGGGCGGGGGGGGAGAGGACGAGGAGAAAGTCGGGGGGAGCCTGGAAGTGGGGACGGAGCTTGACAGGGGGCAGGGCTGTCGTACAAATAGTTACATTGATAATTAAGAGGGTGTGTGTTTGATGAGTGTTAACGACAGAATTAATAAGTGTTAATTACTGGTAATAAGTGTTAGTTACTGTTAAATGTATAAGTCAACATCAGTTTGCATGCACTCAAGTGGTAATTATGCACACCCATATTCCCATGTGGTCTAGTGCTGGGCTCTGCACTGTGTTTCAAACTCTCCTCCAGATTGTGCTAACTGGTTTGCCTAGGAATAGTATTAAATCCTTCCTATGTTTCCAAATGCAACCTCATTATTTTAAGCTTGCTGAAAAAGTTTTATACTCTCACTGGGAGATACTAAAGAAAGACCTTACATTTAAATAGTGCCTTATCACATTCTCAGGATATCACAAAGTGCTTCACAACCAATTATGGAGGCCGGGTGCAGGGGACATGTCTGAGATCAGTGGCCTGAGAGATCGGATGCCAGGGGTGAGGTCGGAGGCCCCAAGGGGGAGGTCGGCGGCATCGAGCGTCAGGTCAGCAGCCCCATAGTGCAGGTCAGGGAGAGATTAGAAGGGTCAGAGGGGATATCCAATTGCGGGGGGTTGATGAGGCAGGTACACTGGGTCCAGCAGGTAAGTGGGGGCCTGCACACTGCACACTTCCCTCCAGTCTGAAAAACAGCTGCTCACCTTTACTTTTGTGCCTTAGCCAATTCTGTATCCATGCCACTGTCCTTTTAATTCCATGGCTTCAATTTTGATAACAAGTCTATTATGTGGCACTTTATCAAACATCTTTTATACATAATACCAACCCCACTACTCTCATTCACCCTCTCCGTTACTTAAAAGAACACAACCAAGTTATTCAAACACGATTTGACATTAACAAACCCGTGCAGGCCTTCAGTTATTAACCCATATTTTTCCAAGTGCCAATTACTTTTGTCCCGGATTAATGTTTCCATTGGGCTTATTGGCTTGTAATTTCCAAGTTTATCCCTCTTCTCTTTTTTGAACAGGGGTGTAACATGTGTAAATCCTCCAGTCCTCTGACATCACTTCCATATCCAAAGAGGATTGGAAGATCGTGGCCAGAGCCTTCGCAATTTTCACTCTCAGCAACCTAGAACATCTGGGCTGTGAATGTTCTACTTTGAGCACTGCCAACCTTTTAAAAGTACCTCCTTTATTTTTATCCTATCCAATTTCTCTACGACCCCCTGCTTTACTATGACGTCTCTTATTTTCTATAATTTAACTGAAATCATCAAAATGTTAATGAGAATCAAAAAGCACAAGAAAATGTGTGTTTCTGAAAGCTAAATTGTACTGTTTGACATTACCAAATGGCACTAATCATGTATCATCTTGGACAATCATTGTCCTCCATCACAAGTGTTTTCATAGTACTTTGAGTTGCTCAACATGATACGCACTTTACAGTTTTTGTTTGTATGATCTACTTACCTTAACCCATCCATCTCTTCCATATCATCAAGGGTAATCATTCCATCTCCAAGGAAGATGTACAAGAAGCCATCAGGCCCAAACAAGAGCTGTCCACCCAAATGCTTTCTGTGTAACTCTGCTACTTCAATCAATATCTTTGCTGTTCTTGTATCCACTTGATATGCATTTTTTCTGTGTAATAAATTACAATGATGTATACTAATGCAGTTATATTCCTTTGAAAAATTCATTAAAGAAATAACTTGTATTTTAGTGATTTCCATGACCTCAGAATGTCCCAAAGCGCTTTACAGCCAATGATTATTATTTATTTATTTTTTTTTTTTAAGTGTAGTCACTATGGTAGAGAAAAGCGACAGCCAATTTGTACACAGTAAGATCCCACAAGCAACAATGAGATTAATGTTCAGATAATCCATTTTGGTGGTGTTGGTTGAGGAATAAATATTGGCAAGGAACCGGGAAAACTCCCTTGCCTCCTTTTCAAACAGTGCCAAGGGATCTTTTATGTCCACCTGAAGGCAGATGAGGCCTCGGTCTCACCCAAAAGGTAGCACCTCTGGCAGTGCAGCACTCCCTCAGTACTACACTGAATTATCAGCCTAGATTATGAGCTCAAGTCTCTGGAGTGGGACTTGAACTCAAAACCTTCTGACTCAAAGGCAAGAGTACTGCCACTGAGTCAAGAGTGACACCATTCCTCATTACTTGAGGAAAAAAAGCCTCAATTTAGGCATATAATTAAATATCAAAATTCCTTTTCCAAATTAAGAATTTTAATTCTTATTGCAACATTCCTTTTTAAAAAATGAACAGCGAGACAGAAACAAATCTTTTTATTGGAAAACTGCTGATTATATCCGGGATACTTGCTTGAAGATTTACTGAGCCCCACAGTATGAGTTATCCTATCCAGTTTAGCAGCTGATGTACCTTTAGTTAATAACATGTTGTTACTGATATTAACTCGAGTCCCTCACAGAGTCAGGCTCAGTAAATCTCCAAAATATTCATAAAAGTTAACAAAGGGGTATAAATATATCAAAACATACCAGATAAAAATTCTTTGTAACGGTTTGATTTAAATGGTTTGTCTTAATGGTGGCAATGTTTAACTATTCAGCTGAACTATTTGAGTGGAGTTCTTAAAACATATCTAGAAAATGGGAACACATTTGTCTTCACCTGACAATATATCGATACTTTATATCACTAGCCACAATGGAAGTACAGCAAACATTAAAACACTTCACTGCATTTTCAGAAAGCGTGAAAAGATTGTAACCTTGATATGCAGAATTGAGGAAAATAGTTCAATGCTAAAATTTGCTTGAAAGTGAAATAAATGTACCCCATCCAAATAATTGGGTTCTTGCTATTGGTTATCTTCATTAACAGATAGTGTGTGGCATTTTCAAGAGTTTTAGAAGTTCAGCAGCATAAACTATGTTACTGTATTGGTGAACCGCTAAATGACCCATCAAACACATCATTGCATTTACAATGCCATTTACAGCATTGCAAAGCCAATAAAGTTCTACGCAACTGTGTTCAGCAATTAATACTTGTAATACATGTTGGAGCAAAAGTATCTCATTGTTAATTGCGCTACCTGGATACAGTGTATTCGACTACTCTAAGAATGTGGTCATGCGGTCCAATGGCCCATCGTTCTTGGTTGGTGGTATAAGACACATAGAGCTTTCCATTTTTCTTGTATTTGGGATGGAATGCAAGGCTTAACAGTCCTCTGTCATCTCCACCCTGTGGTTAAATAAAAAACACAAAGCATTGTAATGTTAATTATGCTTTCTCATTTTGTTTCATCTGGAACCCAGTGGAGAGGATCTTTTTCTGTTGTGGATAATTTGTTTATAAACTCTTTTTTTCCCTTGACACACAAAGAGATTAGAAAATATTTCCCTTTAAACAACTCTCTAAATTGGAACAAGACATTTGTCACAATTGACTTGAGCACATAAAAACCTCTTACTGCACCATTATGAAGTGATTTGTGTGCGTAATCTCTGGATCTCCATGAAGACAAGTCTAAATGCTAGGAAGAATTCTTTGTTCAGCTATTAACTTGCTTATACTCGAAGGAAGACAAATGAGTCCAACACTAGCAGCAGTTTGTCCTGCTGTTGATATTCTTAAAGCATTTAATACCACAGGGTGAGCTGTGAACTCCTTGCCTTGGCACTGCACTCCAAAAACAATTAAATTGATTGTCTAGTATATGAACTTTTCTGTACCCTGGAGGCAGCTGCATCAATTGTCACATCTATGGTGGTCTGTTTCTTCTGTCTACAATAATTAATAGCCAATTTTCAATAGTGGCTATGTATTGGGCAACAGAGATATGCAAGGAATGAAAAGGATCCCAAGGTTTTGAACATTGCATGAGACATTAAATATTACTTGCATACTGTAGTTCATTATATTCGAGGTGAAGCTTTTTTTCTCAGCTTGTGCAATATTGACTGCAAACTGTAGAAAAAGGTCATATGATACAGTCGGTGGTCTCAAAGTTTACGTTCAATTAATTAGAAGGTTTTCAGTACCATATATAGGACACTGACCATCGCAAATTACAACAATTGCTTTCATTTTTCACTTTTGCTAATGATGAAATCAAAAGGACAAACTTCTTGCTAATCGAGATGCCTTGATTCCAGTACACAGAGAGAAGTGCTGCAATATGCTGATGATCGCACTTCTAACCGCCCCAAAAAGACAGTAAAAGAAATTTAACTCGCTGTATATTATACTAGTAGTAATATATCCAATGTTGTTGTTGATGCACTACTGAAACTCTGCCTTTTAGTGAATGGATTAGGAACCTGCCACTCAGTTGCTATAAGTGAGGTTCAAACTGCAAGTTTATTTCTCTGCAAGGAGGAAAGAAAGGAGGGAAACAAACCCCAAAGGAATTTTTGGCCAAATGGAGTATTAGTGTAGCGCAGCGCCTAAAATCCGGAACCCTCGGGACCGAGGCCATTCCAGATTCCGGGCTTTTGATTTGCTTTCTGACATCACGAATCCGGAAACACCCAAGCTCAGCTTCGGGTATTTCTGGATTTCAGAACATTAGAAAGGGGTGGGGATTCCCGCCGAGGAGCTGTTCGGGCCATCCGGCCCTGCCGAGGATGTTGTCAGGCCGGCCCTGCCGAGGATGTTGTCAGGCCGGCCCTGCCGAGGATGTTGTCAGGCCGGCCCTGCCGAGGAGCCGTTAACGTCGGGCAGGCCCCCGGCCGAGGAAGTTGTCGGGCGGGCCGGCGAGGAGGCCCCGAGGTAAGGGCAGCGGCGGTGAGACGAGTGGGGGTGAGATGAGAGGTCGGGAAGCGGTGGTGCCCCGAAGGTCAGCAGGGTCGTCGGGTCCAGATTCCGGAACATTTTACGGATTCCAGACGACCCTGCCACCAATCGGTCTGGATTCCAGATTCTCGATGCTGCATCTGTATATAGAATAGAGGAATTCAAAAGAAAAATTTAAAAACCGTAAGAGAATAAAATTGTGAAGCTGAGGCAAACCTTGAATCAGTTACTATATAAATATACAAAAATTTAAAGAAAAACAGAATAGATCAAAACAAAATTTAAAAAAGAAAGAGATGAAAGGTGATGGGGAAGAAGGAAATTAACAAAAAGAATTAAAACCATAGCAGTGTGATAGTTGGAGAGAGAGAGAAGTTACTTGAAATGCCATTATAGTAAATGCTCCCCTGGAAAGATGAGTAGTCTGGGGGGGGGGGTTGGTCGTAAAGTTCATGGAAGGTGGATAGAGGGTCTGACAATCTATTGCAATCCTCATCCAAGAAAAATTGGAATAGTGACCATTATGACAAAGCGCTTGTGCTCCTAGGAATGTAAGCATAAATCTTTAATATATATGAATAACAAACAACAAAATGTTTCAACTTTCCATACTTAGCTTCTGACCTCACTTTGATTGACTTGGCTGTTACAAGTAGACTATCCTTCATTTGTCTGGGTGGGGAGAAAAGAAAAAAATCTACATTTGGTCTCCATATATGACCTTCCTCACCATATCAAGAAACAGTCACAGTTCAGTAGCGCATTTGTTGTTCTTCTTCAAAGTACTGAAAGAATGTTCAATTGTAATATTATTACATCTGAAAATGAGCACGAAGGCCATATATGCTAATATAAATCAAGAGTTCTTCTGCAAAGAGTGAACAGGAAAAAACGTGAGTTGCAACTTGATATCTACACGTGGCTCTCATCTCCATATTTGTCCATTGAGGCAACATTACTGTAAAGTCACTGGCTCAGCTTGGAGATAATCATGGCCTTCTTCCACACCCAGGTTAATGGCAGGACTCATTTTCTCCAGGGAAATATATTATGCTATGTTATTTACTGACAGGCAATGGTGATTATCATGCAGCTCCACAAAGGTACCGCTTCTGCAAGACTGAAGCAGAAGCATCTGCATGGATGTATTTGTGGAGTTGACTATACAAATTTGCTGCTCTACGCATACTCCTACAGTTTCCCACTCTCCACAGCTAAATTAACAACTTTGGCCATTGCCTCACTACTTAAGTGGCAATCCACTTGGAAGCACAAATTGAGCATTATTATGGGACATTTCTGATTGGCCAGGTACCTGGGGGTAATGACATTTTATTGAGCAAACTCACCCAGTGGAAAACAGATTAGCAATATTTCATTGAGTTGCCATTAAAATAAAAAGGAGACCATGTCCATGTTTTTAAAAGCAAAATAACTATTTCAATTTAAAAAGTTATTAACATTTTTGTTATATAATCAGAAAATTTGATCGGAATTGTACTTGATTAGAATTCTTCCCATACAATCCCCATTCACTCCCATCCCGGTGGCATTGTACTTTCATTTGGGACCACCTGTGCTTCCCTGCGCAAAGCTGCTGATACTTTTCTTGAGGCTATAAATACACACCCCTTCTATTAAATTTTGGGAATGTCTGTTATTTGTTTGTTCTTAAAACAATGTGTCAACCTTATTTTTTATGTTCATAGTAATAACAAGAATGTAAAAAAAGATTCTAAAGCTTGGTTAAACATAGTCCACTAATCATAGGTTTTTGCAATAGTTCTGAAGACAATCAAAACTTTTGCTTTAGGCTTGCTCAATCTAATAAGCACATTAGCTGTTTCTATTTTAATATAATGTTTCTAATCTCATCAGTACATAATAGAGATTTACTGTCAGCAGCATCAGCCAAGAGACAAACTCTCCCGAGGCATAAACTGAGCAGAGGTAATATGCTGTTACAAGATTTGAACATCATTGCCAATAAGTTTGGGTATTATTTGCCACAAGATTGCAGCATATCCAGATTTTTAGAAAAACAACAGATATAAGGGACCCCTACTGTGTGGGAAATTGTTGAACACTTTGAATTGCTGAAACTGCAGTATGCTTACAACTCACTTGTTAATATTTGTATTTCTCCAAGATAGAATTTGTCCAGAAAGCAAAACAAATCATAAAGGCAAAAAGCCTTTCTTGGTATATATATCTTACTTGTTGATATTTTGAATGGTCTCAAGAAGGTTCAACATTACATTCAGCAAAGGAAAGTTTGAGGGCTGGGAAGAGGCACATTGAGCTGCAAATGAGCATTCATTATTCTAATTATTAAACAGAGACTGCAGCTAATACAATATACAGCACATTCAATAAAATTCTGTGCTATATTATTGATGAAAGCACAAACAATGGGTAAATATTACTAAATTCAGGGATCTGACAAGTGCAATATTTGATTTCAACCACCACCCCCACAATTATGTGGTGAAATAATGGGCTGAAAATTGCAGCCTCACTGGGTGCATACGATGTGTACACGCACCCGAAGAGGCCTCGTGAACTGGCTTTTGCGATCTGTCAAAATTTGTTTTTGACAGATCCAAAGCATCCCTGCAGGAAGAACATCCATGGGGCAGAGGTTGGGCTATTTGGCCAACTCTGCCCAGCGAATGTCCTTCGAACTCTTAAGCCTGGTAAAAGCTGGTGTATAGCCTACGTTTACCAGCGCAAGTGTTTTAAAATATTGAAAAATTAAATGCACTGGAGAGGGTACAGAGGAGTATTAGGAGGATGTTGCCTGGACTGGAGAATTTTAGCTATGAGGAAAGATTGGATAGGCTGCAGTTGTTTTCTTTGGAATCAGAGGAGGCTGAGGGGAGACCTTATTGAGGTGTATAAAATTATGAGGGGCCTAGATAGAGTGGATAGGAAGGACCTATTCCCCCTCTAGCAGAGGGGTCAATAACCGGGGGGCATAGATTTAAAGTAAGTGATAAGAGGTTTAGAGGGGATTTGAGGAGAAATTTTCTTACCCAGAGGGTGGTGAGGGTCTGGAACTCACTGCCTGAAAGGGCGGTAGAGGCAGAAACCCTCAGAATTTAAAAAAATACTTGGATATGCACTTGAAGTGCTGTAACCTACAAGAGCTGGAAAGTGGATAGCTCTTTGTCGGCCAACATGGACACAATGGGCCGAATGGACTCCTGTGCTGTAAATTTCTATGATTCAGTGTGAGCTGTAATGTGGTGACCAGAACTGCATGCAGAACTCTAGCTGTGGCTTAACTAGTGTTTTATACAGTTCAAGCATAACCTTCCACCTCTATGCCTTGGCTAATAAAGACAAGTATTCCTTCTGCCTTTTTAAATCACCTTATCTACTTGTCCTGCTACCTTCAGGGATCTGTGGACATGCACTCCAAGGTCCCTCTGTTCCTCTACACTTCTCAGTGTCCTACCACTTATTGTGTATTCCCTTGCCTTGTTAGCCTTACACTTCTCCAGATTGAATTCCATTTGCTACTGTTCTGCCTATCTGACCAGTCAATTGATATCTTGCTGCAATCTACAGCTTTCTTCTTCATCATCAATTACACGGCCAATTTTTGTATTATCTGCAAACCTCTTAATCAATCTCCCTACATTCAAGTCCAAATCATTGATGTATACCACAAAAAGCAAGGGACCGAGTACTGAGCCCTGCGGAACCCCACTGGAGACAGCCTTCCAGTCACAAAAACGCCCATCAACCATTACCCTTTGCTTCCTGCCTCCGAGTCAATTTTGGATTCAACTTGTCACTTGGCCTTGGATCCCATGGGCTTTTACTTTCATGACCAGTCTGCCATGTGGGTCTTTATCAAAAGCTTTGCTAAAATCCATATATACTACTGCAAATATACTACCCTCATCGACCCTCCTTGTTACCTCCTCAAAAAATTCAATCAAGTTAGTCAGACACGACCTTCCTTTAACAAATCCATGCTGACTCTCCTTGATTAATCGTGTCTTTCTAAATGAACATTTATCCTGTACCTCAGAATTTTTTCCAATAATTTTCCCACCACCGAGGTTAGGCTGACTGGCCTGTAATTGCTCGGTCTATCCCTTTCTATCTTTTTAAACAAAGGTACAACGTTAGCAGTTCTCCATCACCACACCTGTAGCCAGAAAGGATTGGAAAAAGATGGCCAGAGCCTCTGCTATTACCTCTCTCGCTTCTCTGAACAGCCTGGGATACATTTAATCCAGGCCTGGGAATTTATCCACTTTCAAAGATGCTAAACCCTTAATACTTCCTCTCTCACTATGTTTATTTCAACTAATATTTCACACTCCACCTCCCTGATTCCAATGTCTGCATCGCCCCGCTCTTTTGTGAAAACAGACGCAAAGTATTCATTAAGAACCAAACCCACATCTTCCGCCTCCATACACAGGGTACCTTTATGGTCCCTAATAGGTTCTACTCTTTCTCTAGTTAACCTCTTACTCTTAATGTATTTATAAAATATCTTTGGATTTTACTTGCCAATATTTTTTCCATGCCCCCCTCTTCCTAATTTCCTTTTGAATTTCACCCCTGCACTCTGTACTCCTCTCGGGTTTTTGCAGTATTGATCTGTTATTAGCATCCTTCTTTTCTTTTTCTTACTCTCTATGCCCCTGGACATCCAGACGGCTCTAGATTTTTTAGTCCCACCTTTTTTTTTAAGGGAACATTCTTGCTTTCAATCCACACTCTCACCTCCTTGAATGAGACCTGTTGTGTCCTTACACACTACTGCAAATCAACTCGAGGCACATACTGGAGACAAGGTCACTCTGTGACCTGTACCTTTATTCACAGGACCAAGAAGTGATGACCCTGCGTGGGACCTCCCTTTATATACCTGGATGAGCAGGTGAGGAGTGTCTCCCACAAGTTCACCCCGTGGTCAAGGTGTGCATTTCTCAGGTGTATACAGTGTTGTTACATAAAGGTTACAATTATGTGAGGTTACAAACATGACATCAGCTTCCCCCAATGTCTTTGGGTCAAAGATTGAGTCTTTCAGGCGGTCGACGATCTCTCGTGGAGCGCCGCAGTTGGGGCTCTGGTTGTTGAGCCTTGGCATGCGTCTGTCACCTGTGGTGATTCCGGCCTGTCCGGGCTGACCGCAGGGACTGTGCATGCTGCTGACGGTTCTTGTTGCTCGTTCACTGGCAGTGGTGTGGGCAACATCTCATGATTTTCCTCCGGTTCCTCAGTGTCCATGCTGAACCTTTTTTTTTTTTTACTTGGTCCAGATGCTTGCGGCATATCTGCCCATTGTTGAGTCGGACCACTATGACCCTATTCCCCTCTTTACTAATTACAGTACCCTCGAGCCACTTGGGCCCCACAGCGTGATTAAGAACAAATACAGGGTTATCGATTTCTATCCATCTCCCCTTTGAGTTACGGTCGTGGCACTCATTTTGGGACTGGCGCTTGCCTTCAACAATGTCTGACAAGACTGGATGAATGAGGGACAGCCGAGTTTTTAAGTGTATGTTTCATGAGTAGCTCCGCTGGCGGGACTCCCATGAGCGAGTGCGGTCGGGACCTGTAGGCCAGCAGGAGGCACGATAGGCGGTATTGAAGGGATGGTCCTTGAATCCGGAGCATGCCTTGCTTTATGATTTGGACCGCACGTTCCGCCTGGCCATTGGAAGCCGGCTTGAACGGCGCTGTCCTGACATGTTTGATGCCATTACCCAACATGAGCTCCCAGAATTCATAGCTAGTGAAACACGGGTCGTTGTCACTAACTAGGATGTCCGGCAAGCCGTGGGTCGTAAAGACCCCACGCAGACTCTCCACTGTGGTGGATGTCGTGCACGAATTCAATATGATACGTACTCGAAATGGATTGAGTGCATCAACAACAATGAGGAACATTTTTCCCATGAACGGGCCCACGTAGTCTACGTGAATACGTGACCATGGCTTGGTGGGCCAGGGCCACGGGCTGAGTGGGGCCTCCCTGGGGGCATTGCCCAGCTGGGCACACGTCGTGCACCTACGAACAGAGTGTTCCAGGTCTGCATCAATTCCCGGCCACCATACAGGTGACCAGGCACGATGCCTGGTTGCTCGCTGTGGAGTTCCCTGATGAATGCTTCCCTACCCCTCTGGGGCATGCCTACCCGGCTGCCCCATAGTAGGCAGTCGGCTTGGATGGAGAGTTCATCCATCCGTCTGTGAAACGGTCTGACCTCTTCAGGGCTTGCTCCGTGTGCTGGCGCCCAATCCCCAGTCAGGACACATTTCTTAATCAGAGATAGGAGGGGATCTCTTTGTCCAGGTTTTGATCTGGTGGGCCATGATGGGGGAGCCTGTGCTGTCAAAGGCATCGATAGCCATGACCATCTCCGCGCTTTGCTCCGCTGCCCCCTCAGTGATGGCCAGTGGAAGCCTGCTGAGCGCGTCAGCGCATCAGTGCAATGTTCGGTGCCTGGCTCATGCTGTATGGTGTAATCATACGCAGCCAGCATGAGCGCCCATCGCTGTATGCGAGCGGATGCATTGGCATCGACAGCTTTGCTGTCGGACAACAGGGATGTTAACAGCTTGTGGTCCGTTTCTAACTCGAACCTTCTGCCAAAAAGGTACTGGTGCATCTTTTTCACCCCGTAGACACATGCGAATGCTTCCTTTTCAACCATCCCATATCTCCTTTCTGCTTGGAAGAGCGACCTGGAGGCATAAGCCACAGGTTGGAGTTGGCCCTCATCATTACTCTGCTGCAACACGCACCCAACCCCATAGGATGATGCATCGCATGTCAAAACCAATTTCTTACAGGGGTCGTACAGGGTCAATAACTTATTTGAACAAAGCAGATTCCGTGCCCGATTGAAAGCCCGTTCCTAACAGTCCCCCCAAAACCAATCGCCACCCTTACGCAGGAGCACGTGTAGCGGTTCCAGCAATGTACTTAAGTTCGGCAGAAAGTTCATGAAATAGTTCAACAATCCCAGAAATGACCGCAACTCTGATGTGTTGCCGGGCCTGGGCGCACGACGGATCGCCTCCGTTTTGGTTTCGGTGGGCCAGATCCAGTCTGCGGCAACCCTCCTGCCCAAAAACTCGACCTCTGGTGCCAAAAACACACACTTGGACTTCTTTAGTCGCAGGCCTACCCGGTACAGTCGGCGTAGCACCTCCTCCAGGTTGTGGAGGTATTCCTTGGTGTCTCAACCCGTGATAAGGATGTTATCCTGAAATACGATTGTTCCGAGGATGGATTTTAGCAGGCTTTCCATGTTCCTCTGAAAGATAACAGCTGCTGAATGAATGCCAAACGGACACCTGTTGTAGACAAACAGCCCCTTGTACGTGGTGATGGTGGTCAGTAGCTTGGATTCTTCAGCCAGTTCCTGGGTCATGTAGGCTGAAGTGAGGTGCAACTTGGTGAACAGCTTGCCGTCTGCCAGCATGGCAAAAAGATCCTCCACTCTCGGAAGCGGGTATTGGTCCTGAAGGGACACTCGGTTGATGGTGGCCTTGTAGTCGCCACAGATCCTGACCGAGCCATCCGTTTTTAGAACAGGGACGATGGGGCTCGCCCAGTCGCTGAATTCAACGGGCGAAATTATGCCCTCTCTTAACATCCTATCCAACACACTCTCAATTTTCTCTCGCATCACATACGGCACAGCTCTGGCTTTGTGGTGCACTGGTGTGGTGTCCGGGGTGATGCGCATCCTTACTTTGGCGTCTTTGAAAGTCCCGACACCAGGTCAAAATAATGACTCGAACTTTAGTAGGACCTGTGAGCATGAACTTCGCTCCACAGATGAAATGGTGTGCACATCCCCCCCCATTTCCAGTTTATCTTAGCTAGCCAGCTCCAAAAGCGCGGGACCATTTCCCGGGACAATCCAGAGTAGCAGCCGGTTCTGAGATCCATTGTGTGAGACCAGCAACATTGCACTGCCTAGCACTGGGATGACCTCTTTGGTGTACGTCTGTAATTGCGTGTCAATATGTTCTAGTTTGGGTCTGCTAGCTCTGAGTGGCCACAGTTTCTTGACTTGTTGGACACTCATAAGTGACTGGCTCGCTCCTGTGTCTAGCTCCATGCGTACCGGGATACCGTTTAACAGTACTCTCATCATCATAGGTGGCGTCTTTGTATATGAGCTATGGATGTTTGCCACCTGGACCCGCTGTGTCCCAGGCATACCCCAGCCTTGCAGACCCCTCTTGTGGTTCATCCACTTCGTAAACCAGCCTCGCTGCAGGCTTCCTGCACATTCTGGCTAAATGTCCACTCAAGTTACAATTTCTGCAGATGAATTGTTGAAACCGGCAGGTCTTCGCAGCATGTTTGCCCCCACACCTCCAGCATGAGCTGAGATTGTTGTGAACAAAAGAGCTGTTACCAGGCATTCCTCTCTGATTGTCTCTTTGACTACTCTGTCAATGGTCCCATCCCGGGACAATATTGTCCCTTGTGATGGTGTAAATGTCTGTTTAACTTGCCATTGTCTCTGTTGCGGGCCCACCTTAGAGTCTGTTACTGCCTGCCTGCGGGGTTCTGAATCGCGTTTACCATGTTAACTCCCTGCTCCATCGCCACGTTGGGAGCAGAGTTGTGCGCGTATATGATCTTGGTTTCCTCCTCCCCCGAAGGTTTGAGCCATCAACGCCGCTGCTTCCAAGGTCAAGTCCTTGGTCTGAATTAGCTTCCTAAAAATCCCAGCATGACCAATGCCCTCAATGAAGAAATCCCGTAACATCTCCCCACTGCAGGCGTCTGTGAACTTAGAGGCTGGCCAAGCGCCGAGCTCTGCCCTTCCTGACGTCTGTGCGTATAGAATCGGTGTCGGGCCATGTTTATACTACTCGCCGGTTTGAGGTGCTCACCGATCAGTTTGCTGAGCTCCTCGAAGGTCTTGTCCACCGGCTTCTCGGGTGCGAGCAGGTCTTTCATCAGCACGTACGTCTTAGGTCCACAGCTGGTCAGTAGATGTGCCCTTCGCTTGTCAGCCGCTGCCATTCCCAGCCAGTCCTTCGTGACAAAGCTCTGCTGGAGCCTCTCAACGAAATCGTCCCAGTCCTCACCAACACAGTACCGTTCCTCTGTGCTACCGGTGGCTATTCTCGAGTCGTTGATTTCAGTTTCTCGTCGCCAAATGTTGTGTCCTTACACACTACAGCAAATCAACACGAGGCACATACTGGAGACAAGGTCACTCTGTGACCTGTACCTTTATTCACAGGACCAAGAAGTGATGACCCTGCGTGGGACCTCCCTTTTTATACCTGGATGACCAGGTGAGGAGTGTCTCCCACAAGTTCACCCACTGTGGTCAAGGTGTGGATTTCTCAGGTGTACAGTGTTGTTACATAAAGGTTACAGTTATATGAGGTAACAAACATGACATGCCCCACTACTCTGACATTGATTTACCTTCAAGTAGCTGTTTCCAGTCCACTTTGGCTAAATCACATCTCAGCTTAGTAAAATTGGCATTTCCCCAATTGAGAAATTTTATTCCTGGTCTATCTGTCTTTTTCTATAACTACCCTAAATCTAACTGAATTATGATCACTACCTCTGAAATCCTCTCCCACCGGTACCCCTTCTGCCTGCGCAGTTTCATTCCTTAAAATTAAATCCAGAACCACCCACTCTGTTGTTGGCTACCATTCAAATTCAGATGGAGGGTTAGAAAGTTGGATCGCAAACCAGCATGCTAAGCTTTACTAAAGGAGACTACAAAGGTCTGAGGGCAGAGTTGGCTAAAGTGGACTGGGAAAATAGATTAAAGTGTAGGACGGTTGATGAATAGTGGTGTACATTTAAGGAGATATTTCATAACCCTCAAGAAAAATATATTCCAGTGAGGAAGAGAGAGTGTAAAAGAAAAGATAGTCATCAGTGGTTAAATAAAGAAATAAAGGATGGTATCCAATTACAAACAAGGGCATACAAAGTGGCCAAAACTAGTGGGAGGACAGGGGGCACATCCTCAAAATACGGGGGAGCCAATTTAAAACCGAGTTGAGAAGGAATTTCTTCTCCCAGAGGGTTGTGAATCTGTGGAATTCTCTGCCCAAGGAAGCAGTTGAGGCTAGCTCATTGAATGTATTCAAGTCACAGATAGATAGATTTTTAATCAATAAGGGAATTAACGGTTACGGGGAGCGGGTGGGTAAGTGGAGCTGAGTCCACGGCCAGATCAGCCATAATCTTGTTAAATGGCGGAGCAGGCTCGAGGGGCTAGATGGCCGACTCCTGTTCCTAATTCTTATGTTCTTATGTTCTTATGACAGAAGATTGGGAAGCTTTTAAAAGCCAGCAAAGAATGACACAAAAAATGATTAAGGGAAGATAAACTATGAAAGTAAACTAGCACAAAATATAAAGAGAGAGATAGCAAGAGTTTCTACAGGTATATAAGAAGGAAACGAGTGGTAAAGTAAATGTTGGTCACTCAGAGGGCGAGACCGGGGAATTAGTGATGGGGAACATGGAGATAACAGAAACTCTGAACAAATATTTTGTATCAGTCTTTACGGTAGAGAACACTAAAAATATCCCAACAGTGGATAGTCAAGGGGTCATAGGCGGGGGTGGGGGTGGGGAGGGGATTTGAGTACAGGGGCAGGGAGGTGTTGCTACAGTTGTACAGGGCCTTGGTGAGGCCACACCTGGAGTATTGTGTACAGTTTTGGTCTCCTAACTTGAGGAAGGACATTCTTGCTATTGAGGGAGTGCAGCGAAGATTCACCAGACTGATTCCCGGGATGGTGGGACTGACCTATCAAGAAAGACTGGATCAACTGGGCTTGTATTCACTGGAGTTCAGAAGAATGAGAGGGGACCTCATAGAAACGTTTAAAATTCTGATGGGTTTAGACAGGTTAGATGCAGGAAGAATGTTCCCAATGTTGGGGAAGTCCAGAACCAGGGGTCACAGTCTGAGGATAAGGGGTAAGCCATTTAGGACCGAGATGAGGAGAAACTTCTTCACCCAGAGAGTGGTGAACCTGTGGAATTCTCTACCACAGAAAGTTGTTGAGGCCAATTCACTAAATATATTCAAAAGGGAGTTAGATGAAGTTCTTACTACTAGGGGGATCAAGGGGTATGGCGAGAAAGCAGGAATGGGGTACTGAAGTTGCATGTTCAGCCATGAACTCATTGAATGGCGGTGCAGGCTAGAAGGGCTGAATGGCCTACTCCTGCACCTATTTTCTATGTTTCTATGTTTCTAACACATTCACAATCACAAATGAGGTGGCACTCAGTAAGATAATGGGACTAAAAGTGGATAAATCCCCTGGACCTGATGGCTTGCATCCGAGGGTCTTAAGAGAAGTAGTGGCAGGGATAGTGGATGCATTGGTTGTAATTTACCAAAATTGAGCGTCGGGAGCAGCGTCGAGGAGGTGCATCGGAGCGGCCTATAAAAGGCACAGCAGGGAGTCCGGGGCCCAGCGTCGGGAGCAGCGTCGAGGAGGTTCGTTGGTGAGGCCTATAAAAAGGCACAGCAGGGAGTCCGGGGCCCAGCGACGGCGGCAGTCGGGAGCAGCGTCGAGGAGGTCCGTTGGTGAGGCCTATAAAAGGCGTACTTGTGCAGCTACAGGGAGAAGGCAAAAAAATAGAAAGAAACAGAAAGGTGACGTCACAGCCAAGGGGGTAAGTGATTGGCTGGTGATTGGCGAGTAGTTTTTCTTTTTTCTCTTCGATAACAGTGAGTAAACTTTAACATTATTGTTGCCTATCTAAGGGTTAAGTCATGGCAGGACAGCTCGGTCACGTGTTATGCTCCTCCTGTACCATGTGGGAACGCAAGGACGACACCAGTGTTCCTGATGACGACGTGTGCGGGAAGTGTATCCGCCTCCAGCTCCTGACGGAACGCGTTGCGGAGTTGGAGCTGAGAGTGGATTCACTCTGGAGCATCCACGATGCTGAGAATGACGTGAGTAGCACGTGTAGCGAGTTGGTCGTACCGCAGGGAAAGGGTCCACAGCCAGATAGGGAATGGAAGACCAGCAGGAAGAGCAGTGCAAGGAAGGTAGTGCAGAGGTCCCCTGTGGACATCTCCCTGCAAAACAGATACACTGCTTTGAGTACTGTTGGGGGGGATGACTCATCAGGGGAGGGCAGCAGCAGCCAAGTTCATGGCACCGTGGCTGGCTCTGTTGCACAGGAGGGCAGGAAAAAGAGTGGAAGAGCGATAGTGATAGGGGATTCAATTGTAAGGGGAATAGATAGGCGTTTCTGCGGCCGCAACCGAGACTCCAGAATGGTATGTTGCCTCCCTGGTGCAAGAGTCAAGGATGTCTCGGAGCGGGTGCAGGACATTCTAAAAAGGGAGGGAGAACAGCCAGTTGTGGTGCATATTGGTACCAACGACATAGGTAAAAAAAGAGATGAGGTCCTACGAAACGAATTTAAGGAGCTAGGAGCTAAATTAAAAAGTAGGAGCTCAAAAGTAGTAATCTCGGGATTGCTACCAGTGCCACGTGCTAGTCAGAGTAGGAATCGCAGGATAGCGCAGATGAATACGTGGCTTGAGCAGTGGTGCAGCAGGGAGGGATTCAAATTCCTGGGGCATTGCAACCGGTTCTGGGGGAGTTGGGACCAGTACAAACCGGACGGTCTGCACCTGGGCAGGACCGGAACCAATGTCCTAGGGGGAGTGTTTGCTGGTGCTGTTGGGCAGGAGTTAAACTAATATGGCAGGGGGATGGGAACCTATGCAGCGAGACAGAGGGAAACAAAAAGGAGACAAAAGCAAAAGATAGAAAGGAGATGAGGAAAAGTGGAGGGCAGAGAAACCCAAGGCAAAGAACAAAAAGGGCCACTGTACAGCAAAATTCTAAAAGGACAAAGGGTGTTAAAAAAACAAGCCTGAAGGCTTTGTGTCTTAATGCAAGAAGTATCCGTAATAAGGTGGGTGAATTAACTGTGCAAATAAATGTTAACAAATATGATGTGATTGGGATTATAGAGACGTGGCTCCAGGATGATCAGGGCTGGGAACTCAACATCCAGGGGTATTCAACATTCAGGAAGGATAGAATAAAAGGAAAAGGAGGTGGGGTAGCATTGCTGGTTAAGGAGGAGATTAATGCAATAGTTAGGAAGGACATTAGCTTGGATGATGCGGAATCTATATGGGTAGATCTGCAGAACACCAAAGGGCAAAAAACTTTAGTGGGAGTTGTGTACAGACCACCAAACAGTAGTAGTGATGTTGGGGAGGGCATCAAACAGGAAATTAGGGGTGCATGCAATAAAGGTGCAGCAGTTATAATGGGTGACTTTAATATGCACATAGATTGGGCTAACCAAACTGGAAGCAATACGGTGGAGGAGGATTTCCTGGAGTGCATAAGGGATGGTTTTCTAGACCAATATGTCGAGGAACCAACTAGGGGGGAGGCCATCTTAGACTCGGTGTTGTGTAATGAGAGGATTAATTAGCAATCTTGTTGTGCGAGGCCCCTTGGGGAAGAGTGACCATAATATGGTGGAATTCTGCATTAGGATGAAGAATGAAACAGTTAATTCAGAGACTATGGTCCAGAACTTAAAGAAGGCTAACTTTGAAGGTATGAGGCGTGAATTGGCTAGGATAGATTGGCAAATGATACTTAAGGGGTTGACTGTGGATGGGCAATGGCAGACATTTAGAGACCGCATGGATGAACTACAACAATTGTACATCCCTGTCTGGTGTAAAAATAAAAAAGGAAAGGTGGCTCAACCGTGGCTATCAAGGGAAATAAGGGATAGTATTAAAGGCAAGGAAGTGGCATACAAATTGGCCAGAAATAGCAGCGAACCCAGGGACTGGGAGAAATTTAGAACTCAGCAGAGGAGGACAAAAGGTTTGATTAGAGCAGGGAAAATGGAGTACGAGAAGAAGCTTGCAGGGAACATTAAGACGGATTGCAAAAGTTTCTATAGATATGTAAAGAGAAAAAGGTTAGTAAAGACAAACGTAGGTCCCCTGCAGTCAGAATCAGGGGAAGTCATAACGGGGAACAAAGAAATGGCGGACCAACTGAACAAGTACTTTGGTTCGGTATTCACTGAGGAGGACACAAACAACCTTCCGGATATAAAAGGGGTCAGAGGGTCTAGTAAGGAGGAGGAACTGAGGGAAATCCTTATTAGTCGAGAAATTGTGTTGGGGAAATTGATGGGATTGAAGGCCGATAAATCCCCAGAGCCTGATGGACTGCATCCCAGAGTACTTAAGGAGGTGGCCTTGGAAATAGCGGATGCATTGACAGTCATTTTCCAACATTCCATTGACTCTGGATCAGTTCCTATCGAGTGGAGGATAGCCAATGTAACCCCACTTTTTAAAAAAGGAGGGAGAGAGAAAACAGGGAATTATAGACCGGTCAGCCTGACATCGGTAGTGGGTAAAATGATGGAATCAATTATTAAGGATGTCATAGCAGTGCATTTGGAAAGAGGTGACATGATAGGTCCAAGTCAGCATGGATTTGTGAAAGGGAAATCATGCTTGACAAATCTTCTGGAATTTTTTGCAGATGTTTCCAGTAGAGTGGACAAGGGAGAACTAGTTGATGTGGCATATTTGGACTTTCAGAAGGCTTTCGACAAGGTCCCACACAAGAGATTAATGTGCAAAGTTAAAGCACATGGGATTGGGGGTAGTGTGCTGACATGGATTGGGAACTGGTTGTCAGACAGGAAGCAAAGAGTAGGAGTAAATGGGTACTTTTCAGAATGGCAGGCAGTGACTAGTGGGGTACCGCAATGTTCTGTGCTGGGGCCCCAGCGGTTTACATTGTACATTAATGATTTAGACGAGGGGATTAAATGTAGTATCTCCAAATTTGCGGATGACACTAAGTTGGGTGGCAGTGTGAGCTGCGAGGAGGATGCTATGAGGCTGCAGAGCGACTTGGATAGGTTAGGTGAGTGGGAAAATGCATGGCAGATGAAGTATAATGTGGATAAATGTGAGGTTATCCACTTTGGTGGTAAAAACAGAGACAGACTATTATCTGAATGGTGACAGATTAGGAAAAGGGGAGGTGCAAGAGACCTGGGTGTCATGGTACATCAGTCATTGAAGGTTGGCATGCAGGTACAGCAGGCGGTTAAAGAAAGCAAATGGCATGTTGGCCTTCATAGCGAGGGGATTTGAGTACAGGGGCAGGGAGGTGCTGCTACAGTTGTACAGGGCCTTGGTGAGGCCACACCTGGAGTATTGTGTACAGTTTTGGTCTCCTAACCTGAGGAAGGACATTCTTGCTATTGAGGGAGTGCAGCGAAGGTTCACCAGACTGATTTCCAGGATGGCGGGACTGTCATATCAAGAAAGACTGGATCAACTGGGCTTGTATTCACTGGAGTTCAGAAGAATGAGAGGGGACCTCATAGAAACGTTTAAAATTCTGATGGGTTTAGACAGGTTAAATGCAGGAAGAATGTTCCCAATGTTGGGGAAGTCCAGAACCAGGGGACACAGTCTAAGGATAAGGGGTAAACCATTTAGGACCGAGATGAGGAGAAACGTTTTCACCCAGAGAGTGGTGAACCTGTGGAATTCTCTACCACAGAAAGTTGTTGAGGCCAATTCATTAAATATATTCAAAAAGGAGTTAGATGACGTCCTTACTACTAGGGGGATCAAGGGGTAGGCGAGAAAGCAGTAATGGGGTACTGAAGTTGCATGTTCAGCCATGAACTCATTGAATGGCGGTGCAGGCTAGAAGGGCCGAATGGCCTACTCCTGTACCTATTTTCTATGTTTCTATGGTTCTAAAATTCCCTGGATTCTGGGGAGGTCCCAGCAGATTGGAAAACTGCAAATGTAACGTCCCTATTTAAAAAAAAAGGAGGCAGGCAAAAAGCAGGAAACTATAGACCAGTTAGCCTAATATATGTGGTTGGGAAAATGTTGGAGTCCATTATTAAAGAAGCAGTAGCAGGACATTTGGAAAAGCATCAGTCAGGCAGAATCAGCATGGATTTATCAAGGGGAAGTCATGTTTGACAAATTTGCTGGAGTTCTTTGAAAATGTAACGAACAGGGTGGATAAAAGGGGAACCAGTGGATGTGGTGTATTTAGACTTCAGAAGGCATTTGACAAGGTGCCACATAAAAGGTTACTGCACAAGATAAAAGTTCATAGCGTTGGGGGCAATATATTAGCATGGATAGAAGATTGGCTAACTAACAGAAAACAGAGTTGGGATAAATGGTTCATTCTCAGGTTGGCAATCAGTAACTAGTGGGGTGCTGCAGGGATCAGTATTGGGACCCCAACTATTTACAATCTATATTAACGACTTGGATGAAGGGACAGAGTGTAATGTTGCCAAGTTCGCTGACGATACAAAGATGGGAGGAAAAGCAATGTGTGAGGACATTAAAAAAAAAACTGAAAAAGGACACAGACAGGCTAAGTGAATGGGCAAAAATTTGGCAGATGGAGTATAATGTTGAAAAGTGAGAGGTTATGCACTTTGGTAGAGAAAAATAAATCGAAGAGCAAGTTATTATTTAAATGGAGAAAAAATACAAAGTGCTCCAGTACAGTGGGACCTGGGGGGTCCTGGTGCATGAAACACAAAAGGATAGTATGCAGGTACAGCAAGTGATCAGGAAGGCCAATGGAATCTTGGTCTTTATTGCAAAGGGGATGGAATATAAAAGCAAGGAAGTCTTGCTAGTTATATAGGGTACTGTTGAGGCCACACCTGGAAAGTGCTTGCAGTTTTGGTTGTCATATTGAAGAAAGGATATACTTGCTTTGGAGACAGTTCAGAGAAGGTTCACTAGATTGATTCCTGAGATGAAGCAAGGTTAAGTAGGTTAGGCCTCTACTCATTGGAATTCAGAAGAATGAGAGGTGATCTTATCGAAACGTATAAGATGATGAGGGAGCTTGACAAGGTGGATGCAGAGAGGATGCACTAATGGGGGAGACTAGAACTAGAGGGCATGATCTTAATATAAGGAGCCCCCCATTTAAAACAGATGAAGAGAAAATTTTTTCAGAGGGTTGTAAATCTGTGGAATTCGCTGCCTCAGAGAGCTGTGGAAGCTGGGACATTGAATAAATTTAAGACAGAAATAGACAGTTTCTTAAAATGATAAGGCGATAAGGGGTTATGGGAGCGGGTGGGGAAGTGGAGCTGAGTCTATGATCAGATCAGCCATGATCTTCTTGAATGGCGGAGCAGGCTCGAGGGGTCGTATGGCCTACTCCTGTTCCTATTTCTTATGTAATCGAGCACACAACACAAATGGAACAGAGTTGTTGGAGTAAATGTTTTGGCAAGGATTCGGAATTGGTGTTAATATTTGTAGTCACGTCCATGCCATCAAGCGAGACTGAACAAAGGTGGTCGGAAATAAGGACGGTGGTGATAAGGAATGTGGGACTATTGATGTATTGAGAATGGGAGGGATGGTTCAGATCAAGCACTCTTGGATGAGTTGCTCTGGCAGCTGGGGGCACCGGTGGTCGATGCTGCTCCTGTCCCTCCTCCTCTCAGAAGGTTGTGGGTTTATGTCCCACTCCAGAGACTTGAGCACATGATCTCGGCTGACACTTTAGTGTAGTACTGAGGGAGCTCTGCACTCTTGGAGGTGTCATCTTTTGAAAGAGACATTAAACCGAGGCTCTGTCTACCCCTCAGTTGGACGCTAGAGATCCCATGGCGCTATTCGAAGAGCATGGGCGTACTCCTGGTGTCATGATCAACATTTATCACTCAACCAGATGATGTGGTCATTTATTTCATTTGTTTGAGAGATCTTGCTGTGTGTAATTTGGCTGCTGCGCTTCCTACATAACAAGACTTGAAAAGTACTTCTTGCTGTGAAGTGCTTTGGGATGCACGGCAGTCAGGAAAGGGACTATATAAATGTAGGTCTTTTCTTTCTTCCTTCTCCACTTCTTGTGGCCCAGGTGATTGTTATACTGAGGGATCAGCCCTTACCAAGTTATACAGCATGCAGCACAAATCTAGAAACATGGGGCTCGATTTTCCCCAAAGCAATTTTTTGGCGTACTTGAAGAGTTGCGCCCGATTTTTTGGGGCACAAGTACGGCAAAAAATATATTCTAAGTTTCCCGTTGGATTTCTTCATTTTGGCGTGGTGTAACCGACCTTTAGCTTTGGGGGTTGAGCCCTGATCTGCGCCAAAAAGATCAGGCTGCCATGGTAACCAGGGACACAATTACAAAGTGAAGCATACAGCCGGCTCCCAACACATTAAAAGAATTGAAAAACACATAGCAGCAACTTACCTCCAACTCCGCCCGAAGGTCCCCAGTCTCTCGGTCTTGGTCTCGCTCGATCTCTCTCTGTCTCGGTCTCTCTCTCTCTCTGACCCAGAGACCGAGAATGGGACCAGTCATCCTTCGGGTGGGGTTGGAGCTAAGTTGCTGCTATGTGTTTTTCAATTTTTTTTAGTGTGTCCAGGCATCGGCTGCGCCGATTTCCTTACCTGCGCCCAATTTCCTTAACTCTAGGGAAGGTTTTGCTGCAGAGGCCACATATGCTGGCCTAAGCAGAACTGGAGTAACTCTCAGCTAGCCAAACTTCCCTAAATGGCCAGAATTGGCATAGGTGGCTGGTTACGCTCCCTTTGGCGGAGAAAAAAAAACTAGCCTAAAAAAATTGTAACTAACTGAGTTACACTGGTGCAAAGTGATTTGAAAAACCAGTTTCCCCACTTAAGCCAAAAACAGCAGCTGCAAATCACTGGGGAAAATTTAGCTCACGATCACAGGTGTGCTGCAGAACTACAGTGGCAATACTCTTGATGTCGGCCAGCTCTGCGCTTGTGCCCGGGCTCATGACAGGAGTCACAAGCCATGTCTGGGGTGATAACTTTCATCACCAAGTAGCCAGCCTATAATCTGATAGCCTGATTGGAATAAAGGCGGCACAGACTATTGGCGCAGGATGGATGAATTATGACTGCTATTGGGCACAGACATGTATGATGTGCATTGTGTGGTCACAAACAAGCTGTACATTCATGGAGTGGTATCCTTTTCTATTGATATCGCTGACGTCACATTCTGCAGTCTGGAATGACTCTATGGCATAAATGTTAAGGGCCATGGTGACCTTGACATTCCATGACCTGGTTTAAGGCTCGTGTTGTGGCTGCAGCAAGTGTTGTAGCTCAGTGACAGCCTCCTTGGTGGCTTACATAATTATCGGGTGGCAAATTTAAATCAGCAAAACCAATTATAAATGTGGACATAGGAATTTATAATGGTTAAAAAGTTGATTTAAAAATCTGAAAAAGACAACAAGTGAGTTACTTTGAAGTGCTATAACCTATATGTAAATAAACACAGCAGAGGTTCTACACAGCAAGATCGCACAAACAGCAGTGATTTATTTAATCGCTTTGGTTGAGGGAGGAATGCAGAGCAGGAAACCTTCCTACTTTTCTATCAAGGAGCAATGAGGGATCTTTAACTTCCATCTGAACAATGGAACAGGAAAATTAGGTCTTGCTTTACATCTTATCCAAATGACAGCATCTCTTAATGCAGCACTTCCTCAATACTGCAATGAAGATTTCAAACTCCTTGTATAAGGGCATCAACTTACAACCTTGTGATTCAGAGATAAGATTCGAACTTACTGAGCCCAGTTGAATCACAAGCAGATCTTTATTTTCTGTAACGGAAAATAAAAATCAGATTTCAAAATGCAAACAAAACTTATTGTATAACAGGGTAGATTTTCAACTTCACCACCTGTGCATTGCTCTGGCAGGGAAAATCATTCACAGATGTGTTCTAAAAGGTTGTTGATCAGCCCCGCGATGAAGATGAAAATCTGCACCTATATGTTGATGTGCATTAGTTATTCTTATTCTGTTTTAGAGACAAAATTTGTCCCTGATTTGTCCAGTCAGTTGTAAAAAATCAGGCAAAATGCTCGGTCATGTCGTATACTCTTGGTTAGTACTGTAGGTAACTTCCATAACCTGGTAAAGGCAAAGGTTAATCCAGAAGTGTAGTCACTCAATTTCAGCTGTGATAAAATTCACTCTT
Source organism: Pristiophorus japonicus (assembly GCF_044704955.1). Taxonomy (NCBI): domain Eukaryota; kingdom Metazoa; phylum Chordata; class Chondrichthyes; family Pristiophoridae; genus Pristiophorus; species Pristiophorus japonicus. Next base: position 293,807,764 of record NC_091978.1, read on the forward strand.
GAAAGGGATCTGTTTCCAAAGGCTTGCTAACCATACTGTGTTTTAATTGTAGGAGGATAGCTGATGGGTATTAGGGTCATACAATTATTTCATGGCTCGTAAAGCTCACCGATAACTTCAGCTTTTTTCAAATGTTTACTTTGTTTTTGAAAGTAGAGTTGGTACTGAATTCTACTGAAGCAACACAGTAAATGACACAGCCCAGCAACATTGTCCAACATGATTCGTTGCTATGGTCGGTTCCCAAGTTTGCAGTGGCCCATGAAATGCGGTATCACACTGGTCATTCAGCCACTTCCATTGTAAATACAGCAGCTGTTTATAATTTTATTTCAAATAAAAAATACCATACATATGTAAGCCTGTGGGAACCCCTGAATACAAAGATGGACTTCTGTCTACATTAATAGAGGTGTTCTCAGAAGCCTTGGATTTCCTTCAAAAAAAAACATGTTTGATTACGGTTTAATAATTTTTTTTTGTGTTACAGTTCTGAGTATTACTTTTTCAAAATGCATACATAGAACATTTTCAAACTAATATCTCAAAAAATTTTCCAAATTAAAAAAAAATTCTTACCCCCTTGTTGATTTACCAAGCTGCATACCATGGACAAGACAGTCAACAGTAGCCCCTTTAAAATCTCCAATAACGCTACTCGGTGGCAAGCAGGTAGCATGTAAGGAGGCACGAGTAAAAAAACATTTGAAATTCCTGCCAATGAATAATGGCACTGTTGTGTCTGTCCCAATGCCGCAGCTCATTAAGGCAGTGAGTAGATGGGCCATACGAACCAGTTCAAGTTTGATAGATTTGATCACTGGTCTGTGCTGAGTTAGTTGATCTCAGTTGGAACCGCAGTTTGGATTGCTATAATTGGTTTCAGCATTCCTGAGTTAGTAAAGGGAAAATGAAGGAGGCATGTGATAAAATGAAAGTCAGTAATACAGAAGAAAACCAGGGGAAATGCCTAAAATATAGCAGTGAAGCAAAAAGGGAGATTAGAAGTGGTGAGAGAGGATATTAAAAAAAGGACATTGATTAACAAAGGGTTTAGTTATGTCAATATTCTAGGAACATCAAAAGCAAGAGGCTAGTCAAAGGAGGATGAGTATATGAAGAGACAAACAAGGCAACCTTGTAGTAGAGAATGAAAGAATGGCAGAGATCTTCAACATGTACTTCTCGTGAAGTTTAAGGACGATGGTATTAAAAGTAAAGTGGTAGCATGGGTAGAGAAATGGCTGAAGGATCGATGGCAGAACAGGAATGTTAATGTTTCTCAGATGGTAAGATATAGCTACTGGTATGCTCAAGGTATCTGTGTTGGGACTTCTCATTTTCTATGATTTTAGCATGCGTATAAAATATAAAAATATCAGTAATGGTACAAAATTAGGATAAAAGCAAAATGTAAGAAAGGGTGCAGTAGACTGCAGGAAGGCATAGGCAAGTTATGAGAGTGAACAGATCTGTAACAAATTAAGTTCAACACAGATAAATGTGGAGCAGTACATTTTGGGGAAAAAAAAGACACACACAACAAATGGCTACTTGGCCAAGATACCAGAATGCACTCAGCCATGTGGAACAATACTCCAGCAGTGAGGCTTCAGGAGATGAGTAGGAAGAAAATTGGTAGAAAGGGGAGGAAAAAAAGAGCCTTAGTTCTCTGACACTTGATGATCTGGCTCAAGTGTGACTACAGCTGAGGCTATAATTTGAACCCGTGTATCCAATCTATGGTATAGCGCTGCTGCACATTAAGGAGCTGAAGTTGGTGAAGGCCAAGTCCCGCCCAAGTGCCACCTAAAAGGACGGCGAGAGATCGGGCAGCATTTTGGGCGGGAAATTGATGAAAAATAATTTAAAAGTTGGGTCGGCGACAAACGAGCGACGTACGTCGTCAATCTGGGCGGGAGCTCCCAATCTCGGTGGCAAAGGCTCTTGCTGCTTAAGTGCCACTGAGGATGGAGTCGGGCCCATGGAGGGTTGAAGACGTTCAATAAAAATATATGATTGGAAAAAAAATTACCCGGAAGACCTTCATTAAGGTAAGTCGCTGTGGAATTTTTTTTTTTTTTTTTTTTTTAAGTTCACTAACCTTTTTTTTTAAAAAACTTACCTTGGGGGTTAGACCAGCCTCCTTGCAGTGGTCCTTCCCACTGCTGGCTCCGACCCCCGCCCGCACCAATCTGGCATCTCGGTGGGTAGGAGGTCGCTTGCGCCATTTGGCCGTCCGCTGACGTCAGCGGGCGGTTCCCCCCTCCCGCCCAAGTGCAAACTGGCACTGGGCGCAACCCGGAAAAGAATGTCAGCGGATCTCAGCGGCAGTAAGGCCATCAATTTCAGCCCCTAGATCTCTGAGCAACTCAACATGTTATGCTCAAACTGCAAGCAATACTTTGAAGATACTTTTATTTGTTCACTTTTAATCACTGTGCATGTGATGGAAAGTATGCAATGCAATGTCAATTTCTAAAATCCATATATGCTTATATACACAAAGTTATTTTCAGAAAACTGAAAAGCACAGCATCACCATTGAGGGATGAGTGGCATGGAATGTCATGGAACACCCACACTGAACATGATTTGCAAACAGAGCATTATTTTGGAACAAGTTTGGCTAATTGGCACCTTGGGACTCTATTGAGGGAAACATGGTACATTAACTTCTAAGCATGTGCATATAACATGATAAAACACAATCCTCTGACTCCTGGAACCTAGATTAATCGCCCATAACTTAGCGACAAGATAACATTTTGTTGATGCAAAGTTTTTGGAATTAACATCCGGCTTCTCTTTCACTGACATAAGATTTTGCACAATTTCAATCCATAGTATGCATCAACAACAATCTCCAACAAAGACAGTGCTTTACAACACAGAGTTTGGAGCTACTTGTAACTGCTATCATGATTATTTCAACCACAAACAATCTGACTAACTGATGAAGAGATTGTTCTGAGGCCTCCCCAGTGGAGCAGTCTGCATGTTCCTGCAACAGATCAGCAAATGGTGCTAAAACTCAGTATAAAATAGTGAAAGAGAGCAGCTAATAACTAACCTGATGAAAGAAATCTGAGAAATTAAATATTTTTAAAAACATTTTTGATTACTTTATTTTTCTGAAATCATGTCCCTTCAGTAAAAAAGTATTAAAACACTGGGCTCGATTTTAATTCTCGGATGGGAATGCGGCAAAGCAAGCGGCCAGCCAGCATAGGAACGGTAGCAGGGAAGCTTGGATGATTTTAATGGCCAAGCCTCATGCCACACGCTGACTTTCCGACCAAAATGGACGAGAATTCAGTGGGAAGTGGCTGCCCAGCAATTAAGCCCTTGGAACTCGATCTACACATAGGGCTAGAATTTCGCCGACTTTTTGCCGCGATTTGACCTTCCGTGGCGAAATCCCAGTCAACAGAACCTTCAGGCACCTTTTTGCGGTGGCGCTTTCACGTACCGCTGGGGAGAGGTGCGCTGACGTGAAACAACGTGCAATGCCGTGGATTGAGTTACCGTTGTAATTTCGGTACTCTCTGCCATTCCCAGATTATCGACAGGATCAAACCTGCGATGTAGCCCTGCCAGCAGCGCTAACTATGAAGGCCTGTAACAAAGGTAAGTTGAAGTTTTTATTTTTAAATTATTTTTCATGGGTAAGGGTTTTGTGAATGTATTTTGCAATTTTTTTCCCCCCCTCCCATGGCCTCTCTCATAGCTCTACTGGCCTCGGACTAAAGTTGCTGAAACTCGCGGTTTGCGCGTGCAATGCCAAGTTTACCGAGAAGTAAAGGCCGAAATTTAGGCCTAAAAACAGTAACGCAGCGAAAACAGTAACGCAGCGAAAACGGTAATTGGAGTAAAATTACCATTTTCGCCGACAACCAAAATTCTAGCCCTATTTAAATTGGGCCCCACTTGCTTGAGTTGAGTCGACTAGCTGCCTGCAATTTAAAATTGCAGTCAACCAGATCCGGACGTGAAAGGAATGGGTGAACTTCCCGCTCCATTTTAACCGCCCTGCCCACTTGGTTACCATCAGGCAGGGGAAATTAAAATTGATTCCCATGAAGTAGGAAAAATGCATGGATACATGAAAATCTAACTACAGCATTGATTTTCAAACTGGCCTTGTAAAAGAATTCCGAGGGATCCACAATGAGCATTAGTGTCATACGGTTATTTCATAGCCATTGGATTTTAAACACCCTATTTTGCATATTGTTTAACTTTGTTGACACGTTAGTATACATTAATAGAATATCCTAATAATAATGTTTTCTGCAATGACAGTATTTGTTTTCCTTTCGGGTTTGTAGGAGTGTGTCAATATTTTCAGAGACATCCTCACACAAACAATTGAAAACCACTGATCTATCAAATCAAATGCTACATTCCAACTCCAAAATATTTTAAGAGCTGATGCAGAAATAGGTGTTTGTCCATACAGATTAAGAATTGATATGGCTTTTTTATCAATTGCCATTTGCCATTCCTGTGGAGGCAATAGGTTAGCACCTTTGGGAACTGAGCTTATAGCTAGACCAAGTGGGATAAAAGTCTCCTTCTCAAATCTGTTGACTATAAGGTCTTTAAGTAACATGTCTGAACCCAGTTCCCAGTTGGGGCAAGCTCAAAACACAAAATTGCCTACAATTCAGCACTAATTAAACCCAGTTGAAAGCTGGGAGGATTTCTATGCTTGGAAGAAAAAAACACTTAAACCCATATCCTTTTTGAAATTCTGTATTTGTTAAAATAGTTCTGTAATGTATCCAACTTAAAAAAAAATAGAAACCTATTAAATGTAATCTAAAATATATTTTACGTTTTAAATTGTAGCAGAAAAAGTGCACTTATTCTAAATTCTACATTTGCTATTGATCTTTCATTCAAAAAAAGGCTAATTTACCTGAAACCCATTTTGAATAGGAGCAATCCTCAGCAGTACTAAACAGAGATGGATAGTCTCACTATTTTCTACTAGTATTGCACCACTGTTTATGCATGTCTTTTTTTGAAAAAATAGTGAACAGGGAAATGTAAAGCTCAGATACACAGTAGGGATTATAAATCATAGCATTCTCATTACAGAAGGAGGCCATTTGTGGCATCATGCCTGTACTGATTCTATTTACTCCAATCCCAAAGAAAGATATTAATCTAATTCCTTCTTAAAATGTCATGATTGATTTGATTTCAAATAGCCAAAGGCATTTCATATCCTAATAATTCTGACTGTGAATGACAACTTTCACTTGTATGGCACCTTTAATAAAGTGAAACATTCCAAGCCGCTTCCCAAAAGGGTGGGTCAGACACCAATGAGGAACAGAAAAATGATCTGGAGACTTGACGGAATAAGTAGTCCAAGAGGTAGACTTTGAGAAGGCTTTTCATGGTGGGGAGAGTTGTGGCAAGGGGAGGAATTTATCAGAATTCTAGAATGCATGATGGCTGAAATCTCAGGCACTGATGGCGATGAGGGGAAGGCGGTGGGGGAGAAAGCACAATTGTCCAGATTCAGAAGAACAGACGATACAAGCTAAGCTTTATGAGATGGTTGCACAGCTATAGTATAGAATGAGGCTAGGGAGGTATTTATAAATGAGGACGTGGGTTTTTAAGTTAATGTGGGTGGACAGACATCCAATGGAAGTTGTCGAGAATGAAGATGAAGGAGGAGTAGGGATTTGTGCAGGATAGGATGTGAGTGGCAGAGTTTTGATTGAGTTGGATTTTCTAGATATGTTCAAAAAGTCAAGTCTGGAGGCAATAATGGTGTGGGAGAGGTTTTATGAAATGGAGATAAGCAGTCTTGCTTATGGACTAGAATTGAGATTTGAACTTCAGCTCAGGGTCATGCAGGACATTAATGGTATAGTGATTCGCCAAGTGGAAATAATATTTGACTATTTACCCTTTTCATAAGTGGTGAAACTTCCATTAAATCCCCTTAATCCTAGAGAAAATAGCGGTTTAAAAAAACTATTATATCCATTCATCCCTATAATATCCTAGTGAATCTACGTTGTTCTTTTCCGTGGCTCTAGTATACCTTCTATAATTGTGTACTATTGTTTGAGAAGCCAAATGTCTAGTCGATGATGCTCCTATTTTTCAAACGGGCTTCGTTGTAAGCTCTTTGCTGGGAAAAAGCTAGAGCTTGCTCCAGAGGAGTTAGGAAGAAAGAGGGTACAGGGGAAATATGCTTCATCCCAACCTCAGAAGAGCACTCCACTCTACTCCAGTGTGACATTTTTTACCAATTCCTCCCACTGCCATTCTGTGGCATGTCTGAGTGAGATTGTCCATCAGAACTGAATTAAGGACTTATGCCCATTACAATCTGGATAGAGACTGCCCAAACTCTCATTATATAGGATCTTTACCGATCACATTCCAAAGGCTAGATTTTAAGCAATGTTTAAGCATGGGTGGTAAGTTTTTTTTTTGTCAGGCCTTGGGGAAAGGTGCTTCTATTCCAGTCTGGGCTTGTGAAATCAGTAAGCATGTTTTTCCTGTCTCCACCCTGTAAGAGCAAGCCCAAAGCCCTTTTTTTCTGGGATGGTTCAGTTAGTCAGATTTTTGAAATGTCTGCACCCAATCTCCTTATTTAATGAAGTTCTGTGCAAACTTCTCTGATTTATATTGCACACTTAGGAAATCATTTACCACATTAACACAGTTAGAAAAAGGTGTGTTTTAGCCAACTGAAAACAAAAAAAAATATTGAACTGAGATAAAAGCCTTGAAATTCAAGTGTAGTTCCTGTTTTTTGAGTGCTAGACGGGCTCCTGAGCCTCCAATATGGCGGACAGGAAGTACACGCTCATTATGATTTGGAAGCGTGCCAGCAGGCAATTTGGCGTGCAGTGCCCGGACCTGAAACAGGTGATAGGCTCCTTATTTGCAAAGTGCCTAATGTCTGTTTGGAGGTCTCCACTGCAAGATTGGTTTTTCCTAAGGCACCAACAGCACTCAAGAAAACCAGGTCTAAAGGGCCCACCTGCAGGCCACAACCAACAAGGAAAGTGTTTAAAATATACTTACCTGAAGGTGGAGATGTGCTCCTCCCAATCTCACATTTAAAGAACGCAGGACTCTTGCCAGTCACCACCTCCTCCCTCCCGCTTGCTGCCTCTACCTCACCTCCGCCCCCTGACCAATTCCCTCTGTTCTGACTGGGTTGATCCCCTTCCCGATCAGGTTGTCTCACATCTCGCCCCAGTTGCGATCAATCTGTTACTGCCCGCAGCTCATTGGCTCGATAGTAATGAGGCCCAATATTGAGTGCGCAACGAGCCTCACCATTCAGGCGCAAGGATTGATCCCTGCGCCCCACACATGCCAAAAATTTCTAGGCCAAAGAATTTTCTAAATTACTTTATATTTCACGTACAAAGGCTAAATTTAAGTTTCAAATAGAGATCCATCAACAAAATTAAACCCTGCATTCAAAAATAATTGACAATCAAGCTAGTTTAGAAAGACAAATTAAATAAGATTTACTCCAGTTCGAAAAAATGTTCAAGAACAACAAATTGAAGAAGCAGTTGCAAGAGCTGGATAACCTTTAAAAGTCACTGATACAATGGGTTATCATTTACATTAACTTCTTTTGTTTGGTTTAAAATCCATCCTTGATTCTATGGGTTGTACAGAAAAGGAGTTGCCTGCTCTGGTCCATGAGGGGAAAGAACAATTACAGCAAATCTCTTTATGGTTGGAATCCTCTGGCCCTATTATTAACAAGATATCGCCAGATTTCCAGTTTGTTAGCAACTCTGAGAAGATACCTTGCTGGTTGAGTCTTGACTGCTGTTGGGTAGCATCTATTTGCTGACTTCTCTTCACTCATGGGACATCAGAGAAGGCAACTCCTTGTATGTACAACTCACAGAATTCATGAAAGCTCAGGCAATGAGGATATGCTCTTCTCAGAAAGAGTATGTCATGTTTGAAGACCCATTTTAGAAAGATTTTCTACATTTGGACAAGGATGGATTTTAAAAGTTGACTAGAAAAATGTGAGTTGGGAGGGATAGTGTGGAAGGAGCTGGAATAAAGAACTGCATAAGGACGATCTTTGTTATTTCGGCCTTGCCTTCAGTAATGTCAGATATCTGCCCCCTCCCGTATTTTCACTTTCTCTTGAAATTTGCCATTTTCTGTTAGATAGTGGCCAGAGGTGGACTGTCTGGACCCATCAAGTTTCAACCAGTTATTTGTTAATATTACCGGCAGTTCAATCTACTCCCCCCTTTTTTTTTTACATAATTTTATTTCAGTCTGCAGTCGGCACATTTTATTTGATACTTATTTTTGGAACCATTCCTGCCCTTCCCAGAGAGAACGTAACTACCGTAGAAATTGTGTGCATATCCTAAATAATCTTTATTCCTGTTTTTAATAATTTTCTCTACTAGAAACTGCATGGTAGCCATTTCTTTCCTGACTTTTTCCTTTTGTTTTCTTCTTTTGTACTTTGATGATTCAGTCAGGTGCTCTACCCATTGGTTGTTATTCATTTGCATGTACTTCAATAGCCTGATGAAATTGTACAGAGCTCCACCATTGTGGAGTGCAAACTATGCCTGTCTCCATGTTAGAAAATAATATTTTTGCCGCATGCTACGGTGTCACAAAAGAAAATTAATTGCAATGTAAACTACTTTCCTACTACAAGGGTGAAGAAGTAATTTCATTTGCAACATCAATTCGAGTAGTGAGTCATGGTTTATCCAGCCCGTTCATATTGTTATAGAGTTGGGAAAGGCAGGGCCCCATGCACAATGCATGAAAGGAGTGTTGCTTGTTTGCTGCTGACTAGCTGGTGGTAGTTTTACTAATTGAAAAAAAGGGGACAATCCTGTCAACTCCTTTTAACCATTAAAATGTGGATAGCGGGCTAGCAGAATTTGTTTTTTTCAAACATCAAAACTCACTTGGTAGGCTCACAACAGCTGCTTTGTACAACAGCTGATGCATATTGTGACCACTACAAGATCAACTCTTCCAGGTGATCTTGCTAATGGTGCAAATCTCAGATATACTTTCGTCACTTTTATACTGCACCTTTGGTATCAGTTTTGTTGTTGGAATATTGCACCAAAACCATAACTGTAGTGTAAAAGCACTTAGAGATGTGTCAAAGGGAGACTCAGAAATGTGTGCATGAACATTTTTAAATGGAGTCCAGCAACTGATGAGACAAGAGCATTTATGAAATTTAGCTAAAAGATGAAATATTTTGAAAATTATTATTGTGACGTATCAATTCCTATAGATGTGAGAATATTCAGACAGATTCAAAATAGTCAGCAATTTAAGACAAAGGAACTATAGAACATTTAATATCATGCCAGTTGTGGACAAACTTTTAGAATCCATAATTCATGACACAATTAGTATTTAGAAATTAATCAATTAATCAGGATAATGGGAACCTGAGAATAGATTCAGTAGGGAAAGAAGCAAAGCTGGAATTGTAAAACAAAACAGTAGAAAGTGAATTTGGGAGAGAGAGGAAACAAGGGCTAGAAAATAAACAAGGAAGTTTGGCAGTGCTAAATGGTTTCGGGAATAAGGCAAATGAGCTGAGAGCACAGATAGATACTTGGGAGTATGACAGAGCTATTACTGAGACATAGCTGAAAGAAGGGCAGGTATGGGAGCTCAACATTCCTGGTCGCAGGGTTTTCATACGGATAGAGAAGGGATAAAAAAGGAGGAGGGGGTTGCAGTATTGATTAAAGAAACAATTACAGCTATGAAGAGGGATAATATGTTAGAAGGATCATCAAATGAGACCATATGGATCGAATTGAAGAATAAAAAATGGTGATCACATTGCTAGGAGTGTACTATAGACCCCCAGCCAGAGGGAGATAGAAGAGCAAATATATAGGCAAATTTTGGAAAAGTGCAAAAATTAAAGGGCAGTAATATCAAGGGATTTCAACTACCCTAATATTAACTGGGACAAAATTAGCGTGAAAGATATAGAGGGTGCGGAATTGCTAAAATGTATTCAGGAGAACTGTTTTAGCCAGTATGTAGCAAACCCAAAAGGAGAGGGGGCGGTTCTGGACTTAATTTTAGGGAATGAAGCTGGGCATGTGGAAGGGGCATCAGTGGGAGAGCATTTTGGTGCTCGAGATCATAATTCAGCTAGATTTAGGGGAGTTGTGAAAAAGAACAAAGATAGACCAGGAATAAAAGTTCTCAATTGAGGAAAAGCCAATTTTGATAAGCTGAGAGGTGATTTAGCCATAGTGGACTGGAAACAGCTACTTGAAGGTAAATGAGTGTCAGAGGCATTCAACCAGGAGATCCGGAGAATTCAGAGCAAATATGTTCCCTTAAATAAAAGGGTGGGACTAACAAATCTAGAGCCCCCTGGATGTCAAGGATAAAGAAAACAAAAGGAGGCTTATGACAGATACCAAGGGCTCAATACTGCAGAAACTCTAACGGAGTATAGAAAGTGCAGGGGTGAAATTAAAAAGGAAATTAAGCAAGCAAAGAGAGCATGAAAACATTTTGGCAAGTAAAATCAAGGAAACCCCAAAGATGTTTTATAAATATATTAAGAGCAACGATAACAAAAGAGTAGGACCACAAAGGTAATGTGTGTGTGGAAGCGAAAGACGTGGGTATGGTTCTCAATTAATACTTTGCGTCGATTTTCACAAGAGAGGGGCGATGCAGACATTGCAATCAGGGAGGAGGACTGTGAAATGTTAGATGAAATAAAAAGAGAGAGAAGTATTAAGGGGTTTATCATCTTTGACAGTGAATAAATCCCCAGACCCAGATGAAATGTATCCCAGGCTGTTAACGAGAAGCAAGAGAGGTAATAGCAGAGCTCTGGCCATCATGTTCCAGTCCTCTCTGGCTACAGCTGTGGTGCCAGAGGATTAGAGGACTGCTAATGTTGTACCATTGTTAAAAAAAGTAGAAAGGGATAGACTGAGTAATTAAAGGCCAGTCAGCCGAGCCTCGGTGGTGGGAAAATTATTGGAAAAAAATTCTGAGGGACAAGATAAATCTTCCTTTAGAAATACACGATTAATCAAAGAGTCAGCATTGATTTGTTAAGGGAAGGTCGTGTCTGACTAACTTGACTGAATTTTTTGAGGAGATAACAAGGAGGGTCGATGTGGGTAGTGCATTTGATGTAGTGTATATGGATTTTAGCAAGGCTTTAGACGCGGTCCCACATGGCAGACTGGTCACAAACATAAAAGCCCATGGGATCCAGGGCAAAGTGGCAAGTTGGATCTAAAATTGGCTCAGAGGTAGGAAGCAAAAGGTAATGGTTGATGGGTGTTTGTGTGACTGGAAGGCTGCTTCCAGTGGGGTTCCGCAGGGCTCAGTACTAGGTCCCTTGTGTTTTGTGGTATACATCAATGATTCAGACTTAAATGTAGGGGGTATGATTAAGAAGTTTGCAGATGATACTAAAATCGACTGTGTGGATAATAATGAAAAAGAAAGGTGTAGGCTGCAGGAAGATATCAATGAACTGGTCAGGTGGGTAGAACAGTGGCAAATGGAATTCAATCTGGAGAAGTGTGAGGTAATGCATTTGGGGAGTTCTAACAAGGCAAGGGAATATACATTAAATGGTAGGACACTTTGGATTGCATGTCCATAGATCTCTGAAAGTAGCAGGCCAGGTAGATAAGGTGGTTAAGAAGGTATACGGAATACTTGCCTTTATTAGCTGAGGCACAGAATACAAGAACAGGGAGGTTATGCTTGAACTGTAAAAACACTAGCTCGGCCACAGCTAGAGTACTGTGTGCAGTTCTGGTCACCACATTACAGGAAGGATGTTATTGCACTAGATAGGGTACAGAGGAGATTTACAAGGATGTTGCTGGAGAATTTTAGCTATGAGGAAAGATTGGATAGGTTGGGGTTGTTTTCTTTGGAACAGAGGAGGCTCAAGGGAGACCTTATTGAAGTGTATAAAATTAGGGCGGACCTATTTCTCTCAGCAGAGGGGTCAACAACCAGGGGGCATAGATTTAAAGTAATTGGTAGAAAGTTTAAGAGGGCCTTTGAGGGGAAATTTCTTCACCCAGACAATAGTGGGGATCTAGAATTCACTGCCTGAAAGGGTGGTAGAGGCAGAAACCCTCACCACATTTAAAAAGTACTTGGATGTGCACTTGAAGTGCCGTAACCTACAGGGCTACAGACCAAGAGCTGGAAAGTAGGATTAGGCTGGATAGCTCTTCGTTCATCGGCGCGGACACGATGGGCCGAAATGGTCGCCTTCCATGCTGTAAATTTCTTCGATTCCATGATCGTCAGCAAGTATTTGTTAAAGGCAAGTAGTTTTTGACAAATTTACCAGATTTTTGAAAGAGCAGATTGGATAAATAAAGGAAATGCAGTAGAAGTACTATACAGGGATTTTCAGAAGGCATTTACGGAGATGATTCAAAGGCTTGTTAGAAAAGTTTAGACATATGGTGTAAAATGAAGGAAATAGGAGCATACACTTAATGCACACCCTTCAGGATCTTTTCATGATCAGAGTGACCTAGGAGTTCAAATACATAATCCCCTGATAAAGCATAAAAAGGCCAATAGAATTCTGGGTTTTATAACTAGGGGCATAGAGTACATGAATAATGAAGTCATGAAAATATTGATCAGACCACAGTTAGGAATAATGTTTTTGGCATCCCATTATAGAATGGACATTAAAATCATAGTGATTCACGAAAATGATTCCAGGGATGGGAAACTGTTATTATGAGAGAAGCCTTCAGGTACTAGAAATATTTTCACTGCAGCAGAGAAGGCTGATGATATTTAAGAGATATTTTTTAAATAATGAAACGCTTTGATAGTGACAAGGGAGTCGCCAATTTAAAATTATTAATGGAGTGAGGAGAGAGGTCAGGAGTAATTTCATTGTATACAGTGTTGTAACATGGAATACTTTGCTGTGGGTGTGATGGAGGCAGAAACCATTAGGCCTTTTAAGGGAAAATTGGATAAATATGTGAAGCTGCTGAAGATACAAAGCTATCAGGAGAGAAAAGGGCAGCGGGATTAGTTTAAGAACTGACACAGATGTGATAAGCCAAATGGTCTCCTTCTGTGCTGTAATCTTTTAAAGTTCTATGGAAGGATTTGCAATTTAATGTTATTTTTTTTTAAACTTGTGCTGCAGTAGCTTTTTAGGTACCTCAAACAGGTAGCTAGACAGCGAGTGTTAGTCGACTATCTAACCATGGTGTTCTTCACAATTACTCATGTGCATCCTGCCTTCACCCGACATCCACACACACTTTCCAGAAGAGGTCACTGGATAGCAATTGGAGTCAGAGCTGTGGCTAATTTTTCCCCATCCTAGCTTCGGAGCACTGAGGCCTGCTGCCGCAATCAAGATCATCAACCTCAGACTAAGAGTTAAATCTTCTGGATTGCATAGCTTATTGCTACACCAGGCAATTCCTTTGCTCATTGAGCGTCCAGAAGTGATTTTAGATTTGTATGCTGAATTTTTAAAAAGTAAATGAAGTTATTTTCTCATTTCTTAAATTTTTCCACATAGCATTCACAAGACTACATGGCAATCTCATGATCTGCTTCATTAATATTGCATTGTAACTGGTTGCTTCAAATTGCATAAGAAAAAGATGACTCTCCTTCATTCTCCATCTCGTGAGCAAACACCTCGGATCGGATTTTCCAGTTTATCACCCGCAAGGTGCACAGACCCGGACTGCGGGAAACCTGGAAGTTCGGGTTTCCTGGCACAGTGTGGAGTTTTAACATTTACACAGCACACTTCCAACAGGAATTATTCAACATCCCAATTTTCTCTATCACAAGAGTGCAAAGACCAATTGCAGTTTCTGTACCATTAATAGTACACTGCTCCGGGGAAGAAAGTTGGACCTCCTTGTTCTGTATGGCTCAGCTATTCACTGGTTACATTGGGGACTTTTGACCATTCCGATTTTTGAATGTATCTCAGCAACTAACAAGGAGAAACGTAAAGTTTGGCTAAATCTGGTAAATTTGTATTAAGTTGTTAAAGTGACAAGTTACCATTAATAGACATGGACATTGGCAATGAGGCCTGACTTTTTTCTAATGAAGACCATTTTTCACTCTATCGAACTTCTAATAATGGATAAATTATCATGGATGAACACAATTTAGAGAGAAAATGCCAACCTTTATTCCACTCTGGACCTGCTTGTGAATGTCGAGGAATGATTCCTTCAGTAATTCTCCATCAGCAGTGTAAATTTTTACAAAACCTTCCTTTTCCAAGATGAAGAGTCTTTGCGATCCATCCCCACAATGCACTAGTCCAGTAGGCTGCCCGAGTCCACTGGATACTTCATGGAAGCAGTAACAATTTTTTTTATGTTTTCTAAACAAATAATAAAGTATTTCATTATCTCCGATGACGACTGAATTTATTTAATCCAGAAAACAATTTGGGTTATCTTGGTTACTTCAAAAAACACAAGAATACAAAAGGAAAAAATATATCAAGTACTCAGCAAATTTTCAAAGTTCAATCGACTGAAACGTATTTTTCTTTTATACATTCAGCTTTGAAATAAGCCAGCCGGTTTCTTCAAAAGTCTCACCTCTGGGATAAGTTTAACTAGTTTGAATCCTTGAAATTTCTGATGGAATTCCATCCACAAAATTATTCAATGTCAGTGGTCAGCATGAATGCCCTTATTACACTATAGTTTCTGTAGTGAAATTATGCCAATATTGGTATAAGTTCTGTAGATAATTAATTATATAAAAGTGCCAACACATAAACTGCAGCAGTTGCACCCTTCCACTGACATAATGAGATCAACCCAAGGTGGTGGTCTGACACTGGAATCATGGGCAGTCCCTTGGGATCGAGGAAGACTTGCTTCCACTCTTAGCATGAGTCCTTAGGTGGCTGTACAGTCCAATACAAGAACCACAGTCTCCGTCACAGGTGGGGCAGATAGTTGTTGAGGGAAAGGGTGAGCAGGGAGCCTGGTTTGCCGCACGCTCCTTCCGCTGCCTGCGCTTGATTTCTGCATGCTCTCGGCGACGATACTCGAGGAGCTCAGCGCCCTCCCGAATGCACTTCCACCACTTAGGGCGGTCTTTGGCCAAGGACTCCCAGGTGTCAGTGGGGATGTCGCACTTTATCAGGGAGGCTTTGAGGGTGTCCTTGTAATGTTTCCTCTGCCCACCTTTGGTTCGTTTGCCATGGGCTAGTTCAGAGTAGAGCGCTTGCTTTGGGAGTCTCGTGTCTGTCACTGGAGTAGTGCTATATTGATTCCAGCACAGCAGCTGGACCTGGTGCAATGGGCCAGAATCCAATGCCAATCATGTTACAACGCTGCAGCACGTAATGAAGCTACCCTCTGCCTACTTGCTTGAGTAAGTCTGCTCCTCTGTTGGCAGACAATGTGTCACTTCCTCTGAAGCAGGGAACACCATTGCACATGCACAAGTACTCAGCATATGTTCACATTGTACTTCAAGTTCAAGAGATGTCCATTTGTGTGGAACTGCTGTAATCAGGTTGGTGCTCAATGTTTTTCACTCTCACTGGTATTGTAGTGATAATACTTGCCTAAATCTTACAGATATGGAAAATTGAAATGTCACACTGAATCAGCGGGAGTTGCTATTCTGAGATTTAACACCTGACTTGAGTGTGTTTTGTTTCTGGCAATTGGTGCAAAAACAACTCTTTTTCTTGTAATTACATTTCTTACCATATGAATATAAAAATATCACTTTTTACAACAATTAGACTGCTGTAACTATTCAAGAACCTACAACATTTTTATTACATTTTCTCCATACAGTTAAACTATGTATAAACAAAATGTAAGAAGCAGGGTGGAGTTTTCAGCACTTTAGTTTCTGATGACAAAAGCCACTGACTACAGAGGACTACCACCAATTGAGGAAATCAAAGTTTGGATTAGATTTTGGCCTTGGACCATCAGAATTGGATTGGAAACCAAATGCAGAAACCAACGTCACATTGTAGACAGTCATCTCAGTAATAAGTCATTTCATAAGAATTTCAATGCTGAAGTGGTCTGCAATATAGCAACGGAGGCCCAGGGGACATCACATATTTCACGGGTGTGAAAGGTTGACAACCCATGAAGGCATGAGTGTTTTAAAGGAATTTCAAGAGTATGATATTCTAACCATTAAATGAATGATGTTGGATATTGTATTATGTCTAGGTTACATGTTTTCAAAATAAATTTCCCAGAGGTTTATATTTTAAAACTGACAGGCACGGCATTAGATGTTAAAGCAAGAAGTCGAACATCAAACTTTGTTCTACACACATGGTCAGTATTTTTAAGATTCCATACCAGTGAATGTTAAATGAATATATTATGGGCTGGATTTTCACCTTTTGAGATTTTGGGGGAGGATATTCAGATACCACCTGGAAAATGTTTGCCCCCTTGTCTGTGAAATTGGGCAGAAACTGAGGTTCGATAATCAGGGGTGCAAAATCAGGCTCTACACCAGAGAGTTTTTCCGCTGAAGCTGAAAATCACGGCATTAAAAAAGATCTACATTTCGTGCATGCACAGAAATGTTCCAATCTCCCCCGGGCCCAGGCGAAACTTCAAGGCATGGCAATTTCTTTTGCGCATGCGCAGATGCACTAGTCCATTTCGATCACAGTTGGAGAGATGGTGCAGGAGAAGGGAAGACAGAGGGCACGCTGTTTCTCCTCCCACCAGTGGATGGTGTGACTGTTCAATGGGGGCCCCACCAGGCTCCTCTTTGACGCCTTCCTCCTCCCGAGGTGGGCCTGCAATCCCCACTGGCAATGCCTGGCCCTCATGATGGCCAAATTGTGCAGCATGCAGCACACTACAATGAATTTGGAGACCTGTTGAGGGGAGTATTGAAAGTTGCCCCCAGAGTGGTGTAGGCATTAGAATCGCTGCTTGAGCACCCCAAATGTCTGTTCGATGATGTTGCGGGTGGCTGCATGGCTCTCATCATAGTGCTGCTCCACTTCTGTCGTGGGGTTGCGGAGGGGGTTCATGAGCCAGGTGGCTAGGCCATATCCTTTGTCCCCGAGCAGTCAGCCACGTCGTTCCCCTTGGTCGCTGAAACAATTGAGACACAGTGCTCTCACACAAGATAGCGGGCATTCACTGCGAGGATGCGCTGCGTGTGGACGTACACCAGCTACACATTTAGGGAGTGGTATCCCTTTTGGGTTCTGAATACCTCAGAGTTGTGTAACGGTGCTCTCGCAAGGCAATGTGTGTGCAGTCAATGACTCCTTGAACCCTTGGGAAGCCCGCAATTCTGCCAAACCCATGCGTGCAATAAAGGTGCAGCAGTTATAATGGGTGACTTTAATATGCACATAGATTGGGTTAACCAAACTGGAAGCAATACGGTGGAGAAGGATTTCCTGGAGTGCATAAGGGATGGTTTTTTAGACCAATATGTCGAGGAACCAACTAGGGGGGAGGCCATCTTAGACTGGGTGTTGTGTAATGAGAGAGGATTAATTAGCAATCTCATTGTGGGAGGCCCCTTGGGGAAGAGTGACCATAATATGGTGGAATTCTGCATTAGGATGGAGAATGAAACAGTTAATTCAGAGACCATGGTCCAGAACTTAAAGAAGGCTAACTTTGAAGGTATGAGGCGTGAATTGGCTAGGATAGATTGGCGAATGATACTTAAGGGGTTGACTGTGGATGGGCAATGGCAGACATTTAGAGACCGCATGGATGAACTACAACAATTGTACATTCCTGTCTGGTGTAAAAATAAAAAAGGGAAGGTGGCTCAACCGTGGCTATCAAGGGAAATCAGGGATAGTATTAAAGCCAAGGAAGTGGCATACAAATTGGCCAGAAATAGCAGCGAACCCGGGGACTGGGAGAAATTTAGAACTCAGCAGAGGAGGACAAAGGGTTTGATTAGGGCAGGGAAAATGGAGTACGAGAAGAAGCTTGCAAGGAACATTAAGACGGATTGCAAAAGTTTCTATAGATATGTAAAGAGAAAAAGGTTAGTAAAGACAAACGTAGGTCCCCTGCAGTCAGAATCAGGGGAAGTCATAACGGGGAACAAAGAAATGGCGGACCAATTGAACAAGTACTTTGGTTCGGTATTCACTGAGGACGACACAAACAACCTTCCGGATATAAAAGGGGTCGGAGGGTCTAGTAAGGAGGAGGAACTGAGGGAAATCCTTATTAGTCGGGAAATTGTGTTGGGGAAATTGATGGGATTGAAGGCAGATAAATCCCCAGGGCCTGATGGACTGCATCCCAGAGTACTTAAGGAGGTGGCCTTGGAAATAGTGGATGCATTGACAGTCATTTTCCAACATTCCATTGACTCTGGATCAGTTCCTATGGAGTGGAGGGTAGCCAATGTAACCCCACTTTTTAAAAAAGGAGAGAGAAAACAGGGAATTATAGACCGGTCAGCCTGACATCGGTAGTGGGTAAAATGATGGAATCAATTATTAAGGATGTCATAGCAGTGCATTTGGAAAGAGGTAATAGGATGGTCCAAGTCAGCATGGATTTGTGAAAGGGAAATCATGCTTGACAAATCTTCTGGAATTTTTTGAGGATGTTTCCAGTAGAGTGGACAAGGGAGAACCAGTTGATGTGGTATATTTGGACTTTCAGAAGGCTTTCGACAAGGTCCCACACAAGAGATTAATGTGCAAAGTTAAAGCACATGGGATTGGGGGTAGTGTGCTGACATGGATTGAGAACTGGTTGTCAGACAGGAAGCAAAGAGTAGGAGTAAATGGGGACTTTTCAGAATGGCAGGCAGTGACTAGTGGGGTACTGCAAGGTTCTGTGCTGGGGCCCCAGCTGTTTACACTGTACATTAATGATTTAGACGAGGGGATTAAATGTAGTATCTCCAAATTTGCAGATGACACTAAGTTGGGTGGCAGTGTGAGCTGCGAGGAGGATGCTATGAGGCTGCAGAGCGACTTGGATAGGTTAGGTGAGTGGGCAAATGCATGGCAGATGAAGTATAATGTGGATAAATGTGAGGTTATCCACTTTGGTGGTAAAAACAGAGAGACAGACTATTATCTGAATGGTGACAGATTAGGAAAAGGGGAGGTGCAAAGAGACCTGGGTGTCATGGTACATCAGTCATTGAAGGTTGGCATGCAGGTGCAGCAGGCGGTTAAGAAAGCAAATGGCATGTTGGCCTCGATAGCGAGGGGATTTGAGTACAGGGGCAGGGAGGTGTTGCTACAATTGTACAGGGTCTTGGTGAAGCCACACCTGGAGTATTGTGTACAGTTTTGGTCTCCTAACCTGAGGAAGGACATTCTTGCTATTGAGGGAGTGCAGCGAAGGTTCACCAGACTGATTCCCGGGATGGCGGGACTGACCTATCAAGAAAGATTGGATCAACTGGGCTTGTATTCACTGGAGTTCAGAAGAATGAGAGGGGACCTCATAGAAACATTTAAAATTCTGACGGGGTTAGACAGGTTAGATGCAGGAAGAATGTTCCCAATGTTGGGGAAGTCCAGAACCAGGGGACACAGTCTAAGGATAAGGGGGAAGCCATTTAGGACCGAGATGAGGAGGAATTTCTTCACCCAGAGAGTGGTGAACCTGTGGAATTCTCTACCACAGAAAGTTGTTGAGGCCAATTCACTAAATATATTCAAAAAGGAGTTAGATGAAGTCCTTACTACTAGGGGAATCAAGGGGTATGGTGAGAAAGCAGGAATGGGGTACTGAAGTTGCATGTTCAGCCATGAACTCATTGAATGGCGGTGCAGGCTAGAAGGGCCGAATGGCCTACTCCTGCACCTATTTTCTATGTTTCTATGTGCCTGCTCATTCTGGCTATAACTGTCATTGGGAACTTTATGAAGTCCATTCTGCGGGCCTACAGAGCCGTTGTGAAATGTCAAATGCTGCGATGTGCAGGGTATTGAGAGATGCTGCTCGTGTCCCCTACTGCTGCCTGGAAGCTAATGCCACAGTCACCTTCACTGCGACGGGCAGCACAGTCCTGTTGGCACTGTAAGGTCTCTGTAGGAGATGACATATCTCTATCAGCACTTCCTTTTGGAAGCGCAGCTTTCTCACACACTGCTCCACAGAGAGCTGGAGATATGAGCATTGGTGCCTGTAAACCCAGATGTCTTCGGTGTCTCCTCATCCATGGACCGACGTGGCCAAGAGCCCTTCTTCTATCTTGACACCACCTAGCAATAGCATGGCGCATGATGCACTGGTGAACCAGTAATGCCCCCATTAAATTATCGCACTGAAGTTGTAAGGTCACGGTAATGGCAGATAAAACTGCCACTTTCAAGTCAGAGCTTCATGCAGCATGCTGTGCGCAAACGTTGCAGTCAATGTGACCTGCGATGTAGGTTCATCCTCCCTTAATTTAAATATGCAGCAAATACTGGAGCGTGGGACCGCCAAGAAGGGGAATACAAGCAGATGAATGGTTCTGACATCAGCCAGTTTAATTAGGAACGGAACCAAAACTGAACTTTTGTAAAAAGCATCAATCTTTTGTTAAAATTTATAATCCTGACAGACTTTAGCCCCTTATTACCCCACTGCTGATTCTCAGCTCTATAAGAACAACAAAGGCTAAGTCACAAACTTAAGCACAGCATTTATTAGCACTGGTGTATTATTGTATTACTGTTGTGCAAAATTGGGCTGTTTTGGTGCTGCTCTGTGCTCCCTCTGCACATTCTCTCCAATTTCTTCACTACCCTAGCTGAGTTATGGAACTCATTCATGGGAATTATGAGCACCAAGACCACCAATCAATCTACCATTCTGTGCTACAACCCAGTAGTATATCACATTTGTGGTGTACATGTGCACTGTGCCACACTACCCAAAGTAGTAACCTTTTAAAACGTTCATAATAAACAAGAATTATGTTTGAAACAGGTCACCAGCAGAGTTGTAGCTTTTGTGTCACATGTTTCATTATTGATCCACAACAAATACAACACTGATGAGATCATTCAAAGATACCAACAGAACTGTATGATTAACTATAATAGGGCTGCAATATAATTTCAGTAGGATTTTTTTTTTTAAAAAAAGAAAAAAAGTGTTCAGAGAATGATATACTGTGAAATAAGCAATAAATGATCCACAGTTCCAATTATAGTATTACTCTTCAACACAGCAAGTGAGCCCCAGGTGAGCAGAGGAAACGTTTCAAGGACATCCTCAAAGTCTCCTTGAAAAAGTGCAACATCCCCACCGACACCTGGAAATCCCTGGCCCAAGACTGCCCAAAGTGGAGGAAAAGCATCCAGGAAGGCGCTGAACACCTCAAGTCTCATTGCCGAGAACAAGCTGAAGCCAAGCGTCGATTGTGCAAGGAGCGTGTCGCAACCCAGGCACCCCACCTACCCGTTCCTCCAACCACCGTCTGCCCCACCTGTGAAAGAGACTGTAGGTCCCACATTGGAATCTTCAGTCACCCGAGAACTAATTTCTAGCATGCAAGCAAGTCATCCTCGACTCCGAGGGACTGCCCAAGAAGTAGTATTACTTTAATCATATATTAGCAAGGGTTACAAAACTTCTGATTCTCTTACATGTGATATGACTTTCTTTCTTTGCAACTTTTAACAATTATTATCTGCCTTTTTTGTTTGTTCTTCCTGGGACACGTAACTGGTTCTAGCTGTATCCCCTCTCTGAGGGTATTTACCTGGATCTCATTTTGCACCTTCTTCAACAACAGCCAATAATAGGAACTGACTGTGTGAGGAATTGTGAGTGGGAAAATCACATCCTGCCACCAACACATTGTACTACTAAACTTAATTGTACTACTACAATAGGAGATCCTGTGGTTAAAGTGGTCAATATCGTTCAGCCCTCCTAGTATTTTTTTTAAAAACAAAAAGTGTTCAGCCATAAAAAAGTAAAAATAGCATGCACATACATATGTAACTACAACAGAAAGGAATTCACTACAGGGAGAACATTACTTATTCTGCTAATACACTTCAACAATGTTTTAAATTTTGTTAAGGTTCTATGACAAAGCAAACCACCTGGCAGCACAAAAGTGCAGTTAAGCTGACAGGGTAGTTGGTTCAGTGTCATGACTACAAAGACTATTCTAAAGCAAACAACAGTTATCTTTTTGAACCTGTTGATCTGTTCCATTTTGTGGTATTCATCCATCTGGTTTAAATAGTTGGAACCTGGTCCTTGCACTTGTTTTCTGGGAGAGTCTGGAAAGCACATCCCACTATCCTTTGCTGCATAAAGGTTGCAGAATTCATCTGAAGTGGTTTGGAAAAGTCCTGGAAAACAGATGTTAAGCAAATGATTGGCATCTACACTATTTAAATGCCCGCATGTGCAACTTGAATAGCTGACATCAAAGATTCTACATTCAAGAATCAAAGAAGAAACAGTGTATTGTTTTGCTTTGAAAGATTGTGACCAGAATTTTCCTATAACAAATGGGTGGGTTTGGAGCGTGGGAGACAGTAAAAATGGGATACTTGACCTGATCCCACCCATTTCCGGGGGCATTACCTCAATTTAAATATTGTTGAGAGGCTGGAAACCTCTTTCTCTCCGTCCATTTTGAATTTAACTGCCTGGGGACGGGTTTCACTCTATTCGTGAAACCTGGCAGTAAAAGCGAGGCGGGAACTGTTGGATTCAGGAGGCTTTATACCTACTTCCTGGATCCAGGATCCAGGATCCTGACCATACACACCGCCCCCTTCGCGAGGCCTCATATTGCATTCTCCGGATTGTCTCATCTCCACCGCCCCCCTCCTCATAATGACAATGAGGCCTGTCACAATCATCCAGTGGCCGGCCCTGATCCTGAGGGCCCCCCCTGCTGACCCTCCACACCCACCCGATCTCCGATCCCCCCGCAATCCTCGATCCCCCCCACACTGCGAACCCCGATTCCCTCCCTGCCTGCTGATCCCCGACCACCCAGATTCCCCCTAATCGTTTGCTGATCCTGCTGCTCCCCGCCAATCCTCTCTTTCTCTCCCCCCCCCCCCCCTCCCCCCAATTGCCGACCACCCCATCCCCCCACCCCCCCACCCCCAATAACCTTGCTGATTGCCAGCCCTCCCTCCCTCCCACGATCCCTGCCCTGGACCGACCCCTCGCAAACGAGGCCTACTTGACCGCATCCAACCATCCTCTCAAGCTGGCTAGCTGTGGGCGGGAAGCCCGAGGCCTCACATTCAAATTAGATCCCGCCGGGTTTCCCGTCCGCCTCGGAGGCCCCCCGCCCCCAACCTACCTTCCTTGAGAAAATTCTGGCCTATACCTTTAAAAATAACTCATTTGCTTTATCTCAATATATGCAGTGGGCAACTGGTAACACTTTTATTGACGAATAACTACTTAAAGTGTAACAAGTTATTTTATTTTTCAAACTAAAATAAAATCAAAGTTTTCTTTTTACACATTTGAACTGAATTCTATTCTTTTTCAGTGCATCAGTGTCCATGCCAATACATGACCCCTAATGTACTTATGCCTTTAAAATGTTATTTCATTTGATGGTGAAATGCATTGTATCTTTCAACATAAAAGTAATTCTTTATGAAGTTCCCACATTCTTTTGTCAACAAACTGTCATTACACCCAAGGCCCCAGGATGGTCTCTCAAAGATCAAGAGTACCAAGGAAATTTCATCCATAGTCTAAAAGAGGAGCGAATAGGAAACTGAGTATCAGGGGCACATCAGAATGTTTAAAATTCTGATAAGACTCATTCTTTAAACAGAATTAAAGTATTAGCATTATTGTTGTTTCCAGCTCCTCAACATTCATATGGAGGGAGATCTAAAACATGACAAATCATTTATACACCCCACAGAAAGTATGACAAAGACATAAAGTTTAACTCCTCCTCAATTCATTTTGATTATTGTGGGTTGTGAATATCATGATGCAACAAAATAGACAAATCAATTCTCATGTGTTTTGTGTTATGAAACAGATACATCATAAATAAAAAGATACACAATAGGAATGGTGCCAGATTTATCTTTTGAGTAAGGAGAATCTCATAACTTATGAGAAACAAAGGTCTTTGGGATGATTTAAACAATGTTTATAATTCACCCTCTTGTCTCTTAATTTAAAATTTATTCCCCAGAGTGTACATCACTTCACAACTGAAGTGAAAGGTAGGGAACCATCTCTCAGGCATCTTTCCCTGCCCCTATTTCCTCATTCCTTGTGGCTTCTTTTCTTGGTGTGTTCCTTGATGCCATGAACAGTTGCATGCTGTGCAGAGAATAACAGACACAAACCCTCTTCCTGCTCTGCATGGGACAGCACATGAGAGCACCAGCACACTCGTCATTCCACCATTCTTCAATCTAGACAGTTTTAAATTCATTGCAGTGTATTGAAAGTTAAAAAGATATTGTAATATATATAGCTCCACCCAGTCGACTACTGTGGCACTGCAGCCATTGCTGTTTACAACAATAAAGAGGGTGTCATCAGACTGGGCTTCCAGCCATCTTACAACCTGTGCGTTTGTGATGTCATACTGAAAACAACATTTGGTGATGAAAATGGGATCATCGGTTAACAAAGCTGAAACTTTTGTTGGTGGATGATTCAGCCATCTGACAGAGACTTTGAGAGCTTCTCTGTTTTGATTAACAGCTAAAATTCCAAGGTAAATTACAAGCACACTTGACTGAACTGCCAGAGTCCAGATGGCCGTGCATTTGGGAATAATAGGGCGTTTGGGGGAGTTTCAACACGACAGTGAAAGTTTCAGAGTTTACGTGGAACGGCTAGAAATGTTTATCACCACAAATAGTATAATCGAAGTCCCCGATGATGAAAACCATAACCAGGTGGTGTTGAAAAGAAAATGAGCTATTTTCTTAACTGAAGCAGGGCCCCGAGGTGTATGAAGCCCTGAAAAATTTGCTTGTGCCTGTCAAGCCAAAGGACATATCTCTTAAGCAGATACTTCACTGCAGTCCTGAGCCCCTGGAAATTGCTGAAAGTCATCGTTTCGGAACACAAGATCAGTTATCAGTGACTATATTGTAGCATTTAAAAAGCTATCTATTCACTGTAATTTCGGAAACTTTCAGGACCGAGCATTGCGTGACCGCTTTGTTTGTGGGATGACAAGTGATACGATCAGAAGAAAGTTACTGACAACTCCTAACTTGACTTTTGATTTAGCTTGTCAGACAGCTATGTCAATGGACATGGCCGACCAATATTCCCGAGAACTTCGTCCCATTTCCAGTCGATAGACAACCGTGGTGAATCGCCTGCAGGTTAAAAGTAAAAGGCAGTTGGGCCACAAGGTCTCAGCAACTGACAGTGGTAAGAGCATTGAAGTCATGTTATTGGTGGCTGGGACAACACATTGCTTCACATATGGACAAATTTGAGTGTTTGTTCCGCAGGATAAAGTGAGCATTTTGCGAAGGCATGTCGACTGAAGAGTAAATCAACTTTCAAAGCTGTAAGTAGAAATCCCCAGAGATTACATAGAATGGAAGAAAAACAACAGGACGAGGTGGTTTTAAAGCTGCACATCATCAGGAGCACGAGGGTATCGAACAGCGATTCAAAAAGTATCATCCACGTAGATGTTGCAGGAACCAAGATACCCATGGATACACTGGTGCATCCGTGAGTGTAGAACTGGAATCACTATACCTCGACAAATTGCATGATTTCCCATTGGAGAAATCCAAGATAGAGCTGCGCGGCTACTCGGGAGAGAACAGTCCTGTGGTAGGTCATATCACCGTACCGGTGAAATACAAGGATCAATTTCAGAGCTTGCCTCTCTTAGTAGTGGCAGGAGACAAGCCTGCCATACTAGGAAGAAATTGGTTGGGATTACTGAAGCTGGATTGGAGTGAGATTTTTCGTGTTGAAATGCGATTTGCATCAAAGGATGATGTCATCAAGAATTATCCGAAGGTGTTCTGCGAAACAGGCAATCCGATCCAAGGCTTCAAGGCGAGTGTCAGGGTACAGAAGGACACTAGATCGGTTTACTGCAAGCCACGTCCCGTATCATATGCACTCAAGGAGAAAGTTGAGCTAGAACTCAAAAGACTAGAGACTGAGAGCATTATTTGTAAGACAGAGCGATGTAATTGGGCTACACCCATTGTTGTTGTACCTAAGTCCGATGGTATGGTAAGGTTGTGTGTTGATTATAAAGTAACCGTAAACCAGGTTCTAGAGGGTAATCTCCCCAATACATTGCCAAATGTAGCAGATTTTTTCACAACACTGACAGGTGGTCAGATCTTCTCAAAGTTGGATCTTATTAATGCCTACTTATAACTTGAACTAGATGAGGAATCCAAGGCATGCTTGACTATAAGTACTCATCGAGGCCTATATCAATTTAATAGGCTATCATTTGGAGTGTCTTCTGTCCCCGCCATATTCCAAGGGGTGATGAACCAGATTTTGCAAGGTATTGAATGGGTAGCATGTTATTTAGATGACATACTAATTTCAGCACCAAATGAGCAAATTCATAACATATTGAATGAAGTCCTCAAACTGCGCTAGAGAAGCACAGAGTACGAGTGACTGCTCACAAGTGTGAGTTATTTCAAAACTCAATGGAGTACTTAGGGTACAGAGTAGACAAAAATGGTTTACATCCAACCAAGGGAAAGCTGGATGCAATCTGAAATGCATCTGAAATGTCACTGAACTTCGATCATTTTTACATAGAAACATAGAAAATAGGTGCAGGAGTAGACCATTCGGCCCCTCGAGCCTGCACCACCATTCAATAAGATCATGGTTGATCATTCCTTCAGTACCCCTTTCCTGCTTTCTCTCCATACCCCTTGATCCCCTTCGCCGTAAGGGCCATATCTAACTCCCTCTTGAATATATCCAATGAACTGGCTTCAACAAATCTCTGCGGCAGGGTCTTTTGAATAATGAGAAGTTCCTACCAAATTTGGCTACAGGGTTACACCCATTGAATGAACTATTGAAAACAAAGTCCATTGGAAGTGGTCAGAAGAATGTGACACAGCATTCAAGGAGTGTAAAAGCAAATTGGTAGAGAGCATCATAACGGAAGATGGCCGCCGGAGCGGTAGGTCCCTAGGGAGCTCCCCCCACTCCAAACAATTCCCACCAGCTCTCGACAATCTTTCCACCCCCCAACCTCCCTCCTTCCGCTGTCTAAAACTGCCCTAATCAAATAGACCCTAATAAGGGGTCTAAGCACGTAAATCCAAACCCTTACCGTAGTCTCAACCCTGCGAGTCCGAGTTCGGGCCATTCGGGCCTACTGCAGGCTTCCGACCACATCACCCATCAACGACCCCCGGCGATCTCCAGCGCCCAGCGACGTCCCCCGGCAACCTCCAACGGTGGCGTCCTCAACCTGGACCAGGCTATCAGGCCTCCAATCCCCGCACCCCCCCTGCGGTGATCTGATCGGAACACCTCCAGCTACAGCAGATGGGCCTTTCCTCCACGACGGCTGGACCTCCCGTGGCGACAGATGACCTCTTTCCTCAAGGACGACTGAAGCCACGTCAGCGATTGGCCTCCCCTCCTCCTTCAGCCACGACTGAAGCACCCCTTCCCCACTGGCGACCTGGTCTCTTCTCCACCTCCAACATGTGGTGAGTTCCATGGCTATGATCCCCCTGCCCTCCCACCCTGAACCCTGGTGGGCCACTGACCCTCCCAGTGCCTGTCCCCAATCAGGCCTCGGATCACCTACCATCAAGGGTGCTACCCAGCGCCGAGCCTGCGGCCAACATCTCGCCGTGGACAACTAGGCCCATATAGCAGTGCCTGGTCTCCAATCGTCTTGGACCCCCTTGCCACCGGATCACGACCTCGCTCAGCTAAGCCCGTGTAGTAGCTGGTGTGCAACGACCACCCCATGTTAAAAGAACTCACGCACAGGCATCTTCCACTTGTTAACTTGAAGTTCAGGACCTGGAACGTCAGGACCTTCATGGACAACCGCAGCAGCGACAAGCCGGAGCACCGCATCGCCATAGTTGCCCGGGAACTTAGACGCTTTGATATCGACATCGCAGCCCTAAGCGAGACCCGGCAGGCAGGGGAAAGCCAGCTCAAGGAACAAGGTGGAGGTTACATCTTCTGGAAAGGAAAACCAGAAGAAGAATGCCACCTCCATGGAGTTGGCTTTGCCATCAAAAGGAGCTGATTGACTGCCTCAAAGACTCCCCCTGTGGGGCTAACGAACGCCTCGTGACGCTTCGACTCACACTATCCCGGAACCAGTGCGCAAGGCATCAGTGCATACGCCCCGACACTCGATGCAACTGATGAGGCCAAAGAGAGTTTTTGCACCAACCTCGAAAAATCCCTGTCCTGCGTCCCCATGGGCGACAAACTGATCCTCCTCGGTGACTTCAACATCACGGTTGGCAAGGACACAGAGCTCTGGGGGGGATGTGATTGGCAGAGAGGGGGTAGGAAAAGCCAACTCCAGTGGTACCCTACTCCTGACAAAATGTCTAGAGCGCGAACTTGTCATCATCAACACCTTGTTCCACCAGAGGGACAAATACAAGGCTTCGTGGCAATAACCTCACTCCAAGCACTGGCACCTGCTCGTCTATGTCATCGTCCGAGGGATCGCAAGGATGTGCGCAGCACCCGCGCCATGACAGGAGCCAACGAATGCTGGACAGACCACCGCCTAATCCGATCCATCATCGACATCAACATGGCCCCAAAGCGGGTGACAAACTGATTCTCCTCGGTGACTTCAACGCCAGGTTTGGCAAGGACACAGACCTCTTGGGGGGGGGGGGGGGGGGGGGGGGGGGGGGGGGGGGGTGGTGGGAGTGCGATTGGCAGAGAGGAGGGGGCAGCAGAAGCAGTGCCGCAAAAATAAAGTCAATGCCGGAGCATTAAGGATCCAGTTACGAGAGCCCTATACAGCCAGCGCCTCACAGCTAACCTGGCGTGCCGTGACGATCCCAAGACGCAGAATGTCCACAGCCCTCCAGGCCTCCATAACCAGCACCTGCGAAGAGACACTATTACTCAACCAGGAAACACCAGGACTGGTTTGATGAGAATGATCAGGAGATCCAAGAGCTAATAGATCCTAAGCGCAGGGCATTTCTGAGCCTTAAACAACAACCCAATGCGGGAGCAGCAAAGCAGCATTACAGATGGCTAAAGGTTAAGGTCCAACAAAAAACCCGGGACCTAAAGAACAGGTGGTGGATGGAGAAAGCACAGGAGATACAGAAGCTGGCCGATAACCATGATGTGCGAGGATTCTTCATCGCAGTCAAGGCCACCTACGGGCCAAACACCCAAGGCCCCACCATACTGCTGGCCAAGAACGGGGAAACACTCAAAGGACACTGAGGCTGTGAGGGCCCGCTGGAAGGAGCACTTCGAAGATCTCCTCAAATCGAGACTCTGCCTTTGACTCGAGTGTTCTCGACTCCATTCCGCAGCATGCTACCTGCCACCACCTCAGTGAGACCCCAACACTGCACGAGGTAGAAAAAGCCATAAGACAACAAGGCTATGGGTTTGGACAGAGTCCCTGCTGAGGCATTGAAGTATGGCGGAGAGGCACTGCCGGTGCAAATACACCACCTCATCTCTCTCATCTGGAGGGAGGAGAGCATGCCGGGGATCTGAGAGATGCAGTGATCGTGACCATCTTTAAAAAAAAAGGGGACAAGTCTGACTGCGGCAACTACAGAGGAATCTCCCTGTTATCAGCCACTGGGAAAGTCGTCGCTAGAGTTCTCCTCAACCGTCTTCTTCCCGTGGCCGAGGAGTTCCTCCCGGAGTCACAGTGCGGATTTCGTCCCCTACAGGGCTCAACGGACATGATTTTTTGCAGCTACAGGAAAAATGCAGGGAACAGCGCCAGCCCTTATACATGGCCTTCTTCGACCTTACAAAGGCCTTTGACACGGTCAACCGCGAGGGTCTATGGAGCGTCCTGCTCCGTTTCGGATGCCCCCAAAAGTTCGTCACCATCCTCCGCCTGCTCCACCATGACATGCAGGCCATGATCCTTACCAACGGATCCATCACAGACCGAGGTCAAACAGGGCTGCATCATTGCCCCAACCCTCTTCTCAATCTTTCTTGCCATCATGCTCCACCTCACAGCCAACAAGTTCCCCGCTGGAGTGGAACTAAACTACAGAATCAGAGGGAACCTGTTCAACCTGCGCCGTCTCCAGACCAGATCCAAGACCACCCCAACCTCTGTCGTTGAGTTACAGTACACGGATGATGCCTGCATCTGCGCACATACACAGAGGCCGCACTCCAGGACATAGTCAACGTTTTTACTGAGGCGTACGAAAGCATGGGCCTTACGCTAAACATCCGTAAGACAAAGGTCCTCCACCAGCCTGTCCTCACCACACAGCACTGCGCCCCAGTCATCAAGATCCATGACGCGATCCTGGACACCATGGACCACTTTCCATATCTTGGGAGCCTCTTATCAACAAGAGCAGGCATCGACGACAGGATCCAACACCGCCTCCAATGCGCCAGTGCAGCCTTCGGCCGCCTGAGAAAGAGAGTGTTTGAAGACCAGGCCCTCAAAACTGCCACCAAGCTCATGGTCTACAGGGCTGTAGTAATACCTGCCCTCCTGTATGGCTCAGAGGCATGGATCATTTACAGTAGACACCTCAAGTTGTTGGAGAAATATCACCAATGATGTCTCCGCAAGATCCTACAAATCCCCTGGGAGGACAGGCACATCAACATCAGCGTCCTCCTTCAGGCTAACATCCCCAGCATTGAAGTACTGACCACACTCGATCAGCTCCGCTGGGCAGGCCACATAGTCCGCATGCCAGACACGAGACTCCCAAAGCAAGTGCTCTACTCGGAGCTCCTTCACGGCAAATGAGCCAAAGGTGGGCAGCGGAAATGCTACAAGAACACCTCAAAGTCTCCCTGATAAAGTGCAACATCCCCACTGACACCTGGGAGTCCCTGGCCCAAGACCGCCTTAAGTGGAGGAAGTGCATCCAAGAGAGCGCTGAGCACCTCAAGTCTCAATGCTGAGAGCATGCAGAAAACTAGCGCAGACAGCGGAAAGGGCATGCGGCAAACCAGTCCCACCCATCCCTTCCCTCAACGACTATCTGTCCCACATGTGACAGAGTCTGTGGCTCTCATTTTGGACTGTTCAGCCACCAAAGAACACACTGCAGGAGTGGAAGCAAGTCTTCCGTGATGGTGATAGTGATCATCATCACCATCACCATGACTTATCTAAGGAGATCAAGCTAGCATGTGATGCCTCTTCGTATGGAGTTGGGGCAGTAATCTCTCATGTACTACATAATGGGGAGGAGAGATCAATTGCTTTATGCACTCAGTGCCGGTGAACGTAATTATGTGCAAATCGAAAAGGAAGCTTTGGCATTAATTTTTGGGGTCAAGATG
Organism: Pristiophorus japonicus; assembly: GCF_044704955.1. Lineage (NCBI taxonomy): Eukaryota > Metazoa > Chordata > Chondrichthyes > Pristiophoridae > Pristiophorus > Pristiophorus japonicus. The sequence continues at coordinate 293,839,272 of NC_091978.1, forward strand.
TTCCACAAATACTTGTATGGTTGTAAGTTTACCATCGCTACAGACCATAAGCACCTGACAGCAATCCTCCATCCAAAGTTCCCAGTTCCAACATTAGATGCAGCCCGAATGCAGAGATGGACTTTGACTTTGTCAGCATATACGTATGATATTGAATACAGATGATCAGCTGATCACAGTAATGCTGATGCTATGTCTAGATTGCCTTCCCCATCACAAGTTACACCCGGTAGGGAAGAAGTGTTCTATTTTTCATATATTGATGAACTGCCAGTCACAGCTGAAGAGATTGGTAGAGCAACCAAACGTGACCCAGTTATGTCAAAGCTGTATGATTACATCGCAATACTGGACAAACCAGGTAACAGACAAAGATATTCATGCATTCTTCATTCATAGGAATGAATTATCAGTCGATAAATAGTGTATCATGTGGGGTGCAAGAGTGGTTATACCAAATAAATTCAGGTCCAAATTATTAGGAGATCTTCATGACCAGCACCTGTGAATGTGCTTGACCAAGAGTTTTACACGCAGTTATTTATGGTGACCAGGTCTAGATAAAGATCTAGATCACATCGTTAGTCAGTGTATAACATGTCAATTGGTAAGCAAGAAACCACCATCAGTACCATTACAGCCATGGAAATGGCCTCCCAGGGTGTGGCAAAGATTACGCGATTGATAGCCATTCGAAGTGTCGAGGTGTTTCCAATGCGGAAAATAACAAGTAAAACATATGACATTTTTTCTTCATTTGGCCTCCCAGAAGAAAGTGTTTCTGATAATGGACCAGAATTTTGTTCAGAAGAATTTGCACAGTTCACGAGCAAAAATGGTGTGAAACATACCAAGGTTCCACCATACCACCCTGCTTCAAATGCTGCAGCAGAGCGCACAGTACAATTTTTAAAACATGCCCATATCAAACAGATGTTGGATCTAAATCCAAAGAAACAGCAGTTGTCATTGGACCACAAATTGGCTAATTTTCTAATTATGTATCATAATACTCCTCATACAACTACTAGTAGAACACCAACTGAGTTGTTTCTCAAACGACAGCTACGAACCAGATTCTCGTCGTTAAAACCAAACTTAACTCAGTCTGTCGAAGAGAAACAATTAAGACAGAAAGGGAATCATGATAGAACTAGAGTAAAAAAAAAGAGAAGTGTGAAATTAAATCAGAAGAGTGAAGAATCATTACCATAAATGGTAAAATGGTTACCAAGAAGAGTGAAGATATGTGGTCCTCCTCACACATATTTGGTCAAGATGTTTGATCATGCACAGGTTAGGTTTGTTCACATTGATCATATTTTACCAACAGACGTGGAAGGAGTTGAAGGTTCGAATGATTCAATTATTTCTGACTCAGATAGTTTTGATACCAGTAAAGTACCAGTAGCATATCCTACATCAAATGTACTGGAAACAAGTCAAAGAGAAAGTCAGAATTTAAGTCTGAGTCCGAGTCAGGCAGACAATCAGTCTGAAGTTGTAGAGAGTTCAAATGTAAATCAAGGGCATCCCTTGGAGGGAAACTTTCCTCAGGGTCAGCCTAGAATGAGTCTAAATTCGACACCATGTTTGGAAGGTTCTGTTCAAGAGCAAATATATCCTCATCGAAACAGAAAACAAGTGGTTAAGCTTGATTTGTAAAGATGGCAAAATAAGTCCATATTTTGTATTATGTATAACCATGCAAGTTATGTTTGATGATTGTTATAATTATTTCTTCATTAAGGAGGGAGAAGTGTAATATATATATAGCTCCACCCAGTGGACTACTGTGGCACTCCAGCCATTGTTGTTTACAACAATAAAGAGAGAGTCACCTGACTGGGCTTCCTGAAGTTATCAGTCATCTTACAGTCTGTGTGTTTGTGATGTCGTACTGAAAACATAACATGTATATTTTCCTTTTCACTATTTTTAGCAAAAAAGTGGATGAAAGTATAAAGCAGTGTTCCACACTTTATACTCATCTCTACTTTTGCTCCAAGAACAGCAGGGGGAAATATACCAAATTCTGATATCAGTAATAATGCAGGGGACATACTGTGTCATTGTCTTTCTACAGTGTAGATATCAATAGGAGTGTATCCCAGATTGATAATACTGATTTGTACTGTTTTAATATTTTACTTTATCTGCTCACTTTTAAATTATTTTGCCTGCTTAGATTCCAATGCCCTTTCTCTGCTCTTCAATACACTTCCCTAGCAGACTGAATAGGACAGGCTGTTCCTGGATCCAGGAATTTCACAACAGCAGCACACAAGGGCTCGCCCTCCAATTGCCTCTCTGTCCCCAGATAGTCTATCTGAGCCTGGGAATTTATCACATGAAGAATAGCCATTGAGAACTGTGTGTGGGGAATAACAATAGAGAAACCATATCCTACCACTTTATGGCCAAGTACATCACTGCACTAATACAGTAAACCACCAGGCCACCCACTACTGTAGCATATTATAAACCTGAAGATTCAGATTTGGTTAATTGGCTGTGTGTTGTAAATAACACTTGACTGTGATGTATAAATGTATGATAAACTGTAATTATTTTCATCAGTGATTTCAACACTATAATAATGATTTTAAAATAATCTAAAAATTCAAATGACTGGCAAAACTTCTACAAAAAATCCTCAAAGTAAGGCACTGTATATTTTTAACACATCATAGTGTTATGCAATTACATATATGTCGATATGAAGTCAAATGACTTCTTTGAAATTAAAGAATTTGCAGGCACAATTATTAGTAATACTGAAAAGTTATTTTCCAGCTTAAAAGAATTTTTTAAATCCTACATTATTTGGATGATTTTCTTTGATTTCATTAGCTCCTGTTGCATATTTCTGTGGAAACTTAATTCTAATGGGTACTTTAAACAAATACAATTACGGTGTTCATCAATAATTACTCTGTCAACAAAATTTGTTTTCTATCTTTGGTATCAAAACAACAGCTTTCAATTAGCACCAACATCTGCAATAGCAAGCGGTGCCACATGCTGATTATAAGCATCTGTCTAACATAGGAAAATCATCTAGTTTGGCTAAGAAACAGGCTGTTAGTTCACTTATGCACACTCCTGAGCCCCATCCATGTCCCAGTGCTAAAGTTATGCTTTCATCTGGTTATCTTCCAAGACAACCTGGGTGGTCACCCAAAGCACTTGACATCTTGATGCACTTCAGCAGTTTTACATATACACAAACTTTGTAGAAAAATAAATTTGTCATTCGTCACCGCATATGTTGATCTGGGGAGAAAGGCTCCTATGGCACCAGCTCCTGTGCTGCTCAAGACACTCCAATTAACTCTTTTGCTTAGTTCAACTGACTTTTTTTTAAAGTTAAGTAGCAAGTCACAAAAAAATGAGTGAAGGTAATCAGGCTCAGGGGTTCGTTAATTTTTTTGAGTGGGAAAAGTGTACAAAAAGTCCCCAATGCTTTATTGTTTGTGCATAATATCCACCAAAATCTAATCTGTTATGACTACCTAGCAAGCAGACTTGGAAACTGTAACAACCCCCGCCCTCCTTTTAGTCTGCAGTGAATGTGATAAAGAGTAAGAACCAGCTGTATGCTGTGGACAAAAAAAAATCAGTAGTTTGTGGATAAAATAATATTTTCATTTTCCAAGAAGCTTTGGAAAATCTGTGAAACCACACCAAAGGAAATGAAGAGCTCTCCTTAAGAAGCTTTTCTTTAAAAAAAAAACAAAAGTCCTACACTGAATTTAAATGCAAGATATTAAAAATACAAGCCTTGCTGCAAAATAACTCACCTCTATCACAGAATGAAATACCATGCATCTGGTTTTGTATATTTATTAGAGCAGAATGAAAAGGAATTACTTCAGCTATTACAACAGCAACAGTACTGTATTATTAAAGCTGCTTTTAATTGTGAAAAGGGACACGGTGGGGTGGCAGCAGCCTTTTCTGAATGTTACTACAACTCCAAACAGGGCGGCAGCAGCATCTGCCAGCAGTACTGAAGTAATGACTTTTCAGTCAGCATTCGTTTTGTTTAATGGTGCCCATGACCACCTCCTTTCATAGCAATAAGCACACCAGAGGACCATGGCTCTGCTATGGATACCCCCCACATTGATTCATCACATATTAAAAAAAGGATGAGGATTTATGATTCAGGGGTTCATTCAGATGTCCTGTTGCCTTTATTACCTGCAATATGGCTTCTGCAGGCAAAGTAGAGCTGTTTGCAATAATCTCTGCACAACATGGGAAAAGCTAGCTCATTGTCTGATGCTCCTTCCCGGTCAGGTAAGTGAAATAAATTCTGTGCATGTGGTGAACATTGGGCACACTTGATTTCCTCCAGCAGCTTTGCACATTCTGTGTTGTTTGTAACAGAAAAGATCTGAAAATCAAACAGCAGAAAGTAGTAAGCAAAAGCAAACTGAATTTAAAAAATAACACTCGGACTTGGAGAGAATATCTGTCTTACATAGGATATTTACTTCTGGCCTTTAAGAATACAGGTGAAATGGATTTTTTTCCCTTATTTTAAATCTAATGAATCAACTAATACTGTAGTAAATGTTTTCTAAATTCCAGAATTTATTTGCTGTTTCTTTTCTTCCATAAACTAGAGAACGAGTTGAATAAAAAAGTTTTAAAGAAGAAACTAGGGAGCATCAACATAAAAAATTCTAAATGTCACAGTACATTATAAAAGCTTTACTCAGGCCACAACAATATGTATGTTTTCTATTATGTTACGATCCTACCCCAAAATCCCCCCACTGTAGGAATTCTCAGTGGAAGTTCTGCTGATGCCCTCTTGGTCTGCAATGTTCTGAAGTGCGATTATAAAAGTTAAATGAAATAATAATGCTCATAAAATACATCATTCAGCTCCATATGATTACAAATTTCATGAAGTAACCTTCAAATGGAAAAATATTTACTACAGCCAAGTTAAATTACTGTGGGAGTGTTGGCAGATTACATGTTTTTGTTTATAAATATACTGAAATTGCTAAAACCACTTAATAACATTCTTTTCCTGAATTCCCGATGATCCTAATTTTCCATCTTTGTAAAGTAATTTACACTGTTTTTCTCCTTTACTTTGTTGTACATATTAGTAATTTGTAGTTAGCACAGTTGGATTAAACGGAGTACCAAGTTTGTAAAATAATTTAATGCTTATACCATTTATTATGAACTAAGCAACAGTGGGCAGTCTATGAAAAGGGACTTCACCCCCACATGCATATATTTATAAGAAAAAATAAGTAAGTTTTCTTACATCTCATCTTTCACAATCTGAAGTAGCACAATTTTAGTTCAAACCAGTGACATTTAAAGTTCAATTTGGAAGAAATTCTAGCATTAGAGAGACTAAACTGCAACCAAATGCTCTGGACATTATTCTTCATAAGATTTTCCAAAAAGAAAATGCTGCTGCTTGAAAAACAACAACTTATTTCAATCATTCCCTAAATGTCTGAACCTAAATTTACAATTCAGATATTTCTTTTGTACTTAAAAAAAAAAGGCATAATGACGTATATGCAGTGAAATAAAACAAATGCTTCAAATCCTGCTTGCCAGCTGTCAACTTGCATGCTCCTTTGCTGGTCATCACAGACCCTAATTTCACTATTGAGATATATTACAAAGAAACACACTGCTAAAGATTCTAATCATTGCAATCACTTTTACTATTTCTGGAATGTGTTTTTGGTCACATATAAACCAAACAATAGATTAGGCAATAGGATTATATAAATTATTTGAAATGAAATACAGTATTTTCTCTATATTTATTTAATGTTGTTACCACAGTTTGCTCTGTGTGAGGTCTGCAGGGTACCCATGAAGAGATAGATAGAGCCATCATTATAACACCCCCTATCCCCGCCCCCCCCCTCCCCCCTCCCCCTCCTCTGATATTCTCTCCCACTGGAAACAATGGAAGTGCACAGAGGGCAATACAAGCATGCAACGACTGGCCTTTGCATCTGTTGCATATGTAGAACTAGCTACCATTGTTTTCAATGAGAAGGTACAGATAGATCATGTGAAGTACAACAAAGGATGCATCTCAAACTTTAATTTTAAAAAATGCATAAAAATAAATATTTACTTTTAAATTCTTAAGACCAGCACAAAAATTGAGTATGAAAAAAACATGGATCAGAGCAGTGTTTCTATTTTGAAAACACTTTATTGGTGCTACTCACTTCACTTGCCCTTCGGTCCACAAAACAGTCTTGCTCCTGAAAGTGCATACCACATATTTAGACCTCTTGTTTACTCACTCACAGTAGCATACTCATAAAGGCAACTTATAGCATGTTACCAGTGTTTTTTTTCCTGTTGAAAAGGGTGGAACTTTGACAATTGAATCTTAAAACATGATTACTTTTATTTAATTAGTTGATCTCGTAGAGTTGTTCACAGATTTCCCTGATCCCATGTTCTCAGTGGGAAGTTACGCACAAAGGTAGTGTGGATAGGAGAATCAGCACCACAGCCCTATTTCTGATCCACATTCCCTGCTAATGTAGCTACCCACAGAGTACACCATTGGTGAATTTGCCCTTGTATAAATTGGGCTTTATCTCCTCACTGCTGCTACTGGAAGTGCTCAACATTATTGTGTTTGGAAGTTCTGCAATCTGACTGGTTGAACTGACTCTACAATATAACAAAACTACTTCACGTGCTTATAAATATTTTAGTAATATAGATAGATATCATTCTTTTTTTTCTTTCTCAGGCTGTTACTTTTTATTAAAGCAATCACTCCATGATCAACATAGAAAGCACTCTTCGGGAGTCCAAATTTAGCAGACTTGATTGAGAACAAATAAAATGCAGTAACTTTACCAGGGTGGATTCTGACAACAGGTCTAAAACCTTCATCCAGGTAGTTGGAAAAATCAGTGGTGCAATCGCTAAATTACTGACCAAAAAAAGACAATTTAATTTATGTAAAAATGTCCATAATTGAGAGTGGGACGTTATCTTCATCCTTTATGTATTTCTCTACACAAGATCTCTTTGAAAACAATGGGAACATAACCACAAATCAGATGATACATTGTACCAATTGAAACTGTAAGCATTTGCGTAACTTCTATTAACACCATTCCGGAATCAACTTTCAGTAGGATGCAATGTCAGGTTTCTCTTTTCAGATAATGGTTCAAGTAAGAACACAAAAATATGTTCCCAACTTTGTATTAACATGGCAGGCAGCTCAAACCCATGGTCATCTGGTTAGGAAACCAATGCTGTAGACACAAAGTTACCGGGCTGCAAAGAAAACTCAGTCTTAAGCTGTAGAAATTTTTCAGTAGGACTCTTATTTTTGTTGATTTTTGAATTCTTCTTTGAAATAATATACTTCCTTTTGCCTTTGAAAAAGAATAAAAGAAAAAGATGAACTGAAGCACCTGCTTTATTAGACTGTGTAGTCCCTTTTTTTCCAATGGGGATGTAAGCATATACAAGTCTTACCTTGCAAGTGAATAAAGTAATGGCAATAATATAATTAACAGCCGCAACTTAATTAGCTAAAATTAACTTTAAAAGCTGCAATTAAAAATAATACATCAGCTATAACATTTTACCTGGCATGTTTCTTAAAAGGTATGTGAATTTTCAAAGAACACAGCATCAGGACAATTAAAGTTTTTAGTATTCCTTCTGTGCAAGCTCTGGTTAAAAAAATACAGGAATACAGAAATGTTGTAAATAGGCCTCCCTGAATATAACAATGGCAGTGCCCAAGTCCTGGGCTAGCTGTCACCCCTTATGCATAATCACTACCATCGTTATACTGATTTTGTTTTGAATGAAACTCAAATTTGAATGCATGCTTAGAACTCTGAATTTAGCCGAGTTCCCAACACGATATGCATTTCGAATGGGTAAGAGAAGAGGTTGATGTCATTGGCTGCGATGCATACCATTATTTCGGCGCATGAATTCCTCAGTTGCTATCTGATATTTCAGTTTCCAAGACATGGGTAGTTTTTATAGCAGGCAATCTCTGATTAAGATGCTTAGTTCTCCAGTGATGAAGCAAGAGAAGATTTGTCCAGTCAGCTTTTCCACTGGTTATTCGACAAGCTGTGGTTTACATTGCTACTAATTTACTTTCTCTGCTAAACCTCTCAACTCCTACAAATGAATATTTTCTTGCAAAACAAAAATGAATCATCTTCTAAAGCCCTTGCAGAGATGGATAGAAACATTATCAGTATTCTCAACAACTGTATTATGCAGCTTGCCATCTACGTTGAGGCACACAGCATTATCCCTGGTTCTGCCGACACAATGCAGATTGAAAGGGGTAAAATATTAGACAAGGTAAATCAGGAAGTGGTATTTATGTGGCACAAAACTTGGCTGATCATAGGAGGAAGGCGGCAAGGAGTTTTAACGTTCTGAGGAAGAGCAGAGCAGGACCATAAACAGCTTCCAGCACAAAACCTACCCCAAAAGCAGAGTTTTTATGATGTCAGGGCTAATTTGGAGTGTAGAGTATATATAGTTTACTTGTGTCACAAAAGATAACAGGTACAAATTCAGAACCCATTCAAGTTTCCAACTGCAAAAAAAAAATTGATTACATGCTGCTGTTCGGTTAATGGGTTCCTCTCTTCCTTCTGTTGACAATGACAAATTATGCAGAGTACAGTGATTTGAATTTTTCATTAGCAGGATAAAAAAAAAGTGCAATTCATTGAACATATTTATTCTAGTTTCAATTAAGTAACATATGACCATTTTAGATTGCTATCAAATGTCAAAATGAATTTGTACTACCTGTTTGTGAGTTCTGTCAACCTTTGACCTGTTCAATGTATAAGACTGTACACTGTAAACTGCAGACAATTAACCTAATACTGTTTTAGCATTTCTGCCAGGCATAAAGGTTATGGAGTTGTATAAAATGTTATCACTGAAGCTAGTCAACAATCTCTAAAAGCTACCAGAAACCAATAACATTTGCATACCGCAGTCTGTTTTATATAGTATAGACTAGTATCAGTTTTAAGGCTGTTTAAGTATTTGTGTTCTTCGCTGTATATTTAAGAGTACTGAGTCAGCACAGAACAGGTGGGTTATAATTTATAAACAAGAGTATTACATGGCTGGTGCATGGGTGGTCCAGATAACCAGAGGGATAGGACTGAGCTTACTTATTGCCAGTGGATGTGATTTGATGATATCAGTGGAAACCATGACTGGAGCTCGTATTTAATGTGAGGATATTTTGATTCCCAAGACAGTGGTTTGAATCATGAAGAAAAGGAAGGTCTTCGTTAGGGTTATTGGAGAGGCAAATGAGATTAGTGCTAAGGCTGTAGCTGGAAACATTTTTAGGGTGAGAGATGGAAACTGAGTTGCAGAGGCTTAATTAGAGCTTCCAATTCTACAAGATTAAGTAATAGGAGGGTTTCTCCCTCAGAGGATGTGGTTGGAGTATGAGCACCACAGATGGGAGCAGAACAGTGCATTTGGATATGACAGAGATAATTATATGTTTGCGTTATGTGTCCAGGTAGTACACAATTACAACATAACATACATTAAAATTGTTTGTATGTAAGGACACAATACAAATATAAAGTACATTGTGTATTTTCCTCATAAAACCCAGTAGCTTGAGATTCCAGACTAGAAGGAGCCTCAAGTTTGCCCGTGACTCAAATACCGCACCTTAGTTCAATCAGGTTTGTCAGTACTTGGGCAGACCCATAGATGGAGCACCACATAGAAGCTGTTGTGGAGGAAAAACTGAAATTCTCTGGCTCTTTTCTATGCACCCCCCACCCCCCCCACCACCACACCACCACCCCCCACAGTACCATCACTCAAATTTGAAAACCACAAAATTGTGTCAATGTGGCCATGGGGAAGTCTGTTACCCCAAGACTATCCCACCCACCTGGCTGAGAGATGGTTCATAGTTGAGAAAGTCCTGTGGAGAAAAATAAATTGAAAACAAAATCTTTTTTTAAACTGGGAAATGGAATGATAATAGATTTAATGTGCAGGCAAGCAGAGCAATCTACCAACGTTATTATCTTGTGTAGTTTTTTTTTCAGAACATTAAGTGTAGGTATCAGAGTTCTGAAATGTTATCAACAGCTTACAGTTTTTGCAGGAGGATTGTACAGTCCAAGAATTTTGCTTAATGCAGTCAATTAAACATTTGAGTACCCAAACTACATACTACCTATATTTAATAACCTGTTATTCATGCACCCATCTGAACAAGCCAGAAATCTGACAAAGCCAATTTAACATAAATCTGTCTGATTCCTTGAAGCATCCTACTTGTTCAGTGGACTGTTAGGCACTCTCTTTTTCTGGTTGCTAAATAAATGATTCCAAATTTTTTTTTAATTGAAAAAAGTAAAACCTTGTTTTCTCCAGAAATAGTGTTAATTTCCTCTTTTTGTTATTAAGTGTAACAGATAAACCATTGAGCTCCGTGTGATTAAACATAACACATTGAAAGCTACTAAAAATTCAAACATTATCACAACATGCTTAGGAATAATTCGTGTTGCTATTGACTAACGTAAAACATGTGTGCAGTCCTTCTTTCATCTCAAAATCACTCAAAATAGAAGACTTAATAATTTGGTCCTTTCATAGTGCCAGCTTTAACACTGGATGAGTTTGTTGCTCAGTCACATTTGTATAACAAAAGCTGTTGTTAGTGAAATAGCAAGAGCAAACAGATTAGAGTGAGGGAACACACTTGAAAATAATCCCTTGGACAAACTTGGCTCTGAAATCATCCAAGGTAGAAAGGACCTGAAGCTGCAACTCAACCAGGCTAAGTTCTCTAATAAGCTCTTCCTTGATCAGCCATGTGTTCAGGCAACAAACTATCCAAAACACTTGAAAGATATTTGACATAAAAAGTCACAGAGAAGTACATCAAGAGGCATCATTATGCATGTTAAAACCATCAGCTGGTTGCCAAAATTAGTCAAACAACATTTATGGATTTTTTTTTGTATGTTATAAATAAAATATAGCTCAGAAAAGTTTCGCTATAATGTCAGCTTTGTTTACTCATTTACACCCACAGACTACTAACCCTGATCAATTCCATCTGAAAAATAAAATATTTCATCCTCTCTCAAATATTGCCGCATATGGTAGAAATAAAAAGGGAATCTACAGCTAAAAACCTGCAGTAAGGCGTTCTCACTCATCTGGGAATAGGAATAGTAGGACAAATGCTCACTCAAAAGACATGAACATTTGGACAGAGCTTGGACTGAAGGAGAATGATGTTCTCCAGTTTCACCCATTAGTGAACCAACTAACAAACACAATGGTGTTGTTGTTATTCTTTTGCCATAAGCAACAGGACTCTGTGTGTGGGCAGCAGTTTAGTGGGGAGGAGGATAAGTCGACCCCTTTTTGTCCTATTGATTTTTTCTATTTGCATGACTTTAGCAAATTAAATGATGCAATATGGCTTTTTGTTACAAAACAGTGAAAGATACCACCCAGACGCATATGTTGATTCGTAGAAGCTGTTTACATGAGAATAGAGTGAAATCTACCGTGAACCTAGCATAAAATCCGATTCAGTCTGAGTATTTATTATGCGGAGGCCAACAACGCTGAAACACGAGTTTTGAAGCGTCCCTCGTCAGACTTTGACAACTAGTGTTGCAACTGTGAAGTTTTTAAAGTAAGAACACCTGAATGTTTGCTACATATATATTTTCTAACTTTAATCCGTCAACACGATTATGATTGGAGCCTCCTCCGCATGCCCAAGAAAAGTAAACAGAAAAGTTTTACAGCCACCAACCCCCCCCCCCACCCAAAAAATATCTAACACACAGTACTTACTATAAAGGTGCTTGATAACTATGGTAACTGAAGTTGGAACGCATCATTTGCAGTTTTGAATTGTGCAAACCTGTGCGTGAAAATTTACCTTGGGATCAAGAAACTCCTGGAAATGCCTGTTCCTGGGACAGCAGGACAGCCGGCTGTAGAACTTGTGACAGATATACCCAGTGGCATCCAGTGCGAACAGTCTCCTCTCCCTTTTCTTCAAGCGGCGCGGCGCACTCCCATCCAGGCATCTCCTCACGGGAGATTGCTCACTCCTTTCACGCGACTTCGCTTCGCTGTCAAGAAAGTTGGCGGCCGCCGCCAGCACCAGGACAAACTTTAAAGACACAGTCGCGTTCATCTTCATCTTCCAATATTGATATATAAATATATATTTTTAAATCCTCTCTTTTTTTTTTACTTTACCTAAAAACAACTTAATTTCCGAAAGCACAAATTTGTTTCCTATTTAAACAAAGTACCACATGGAAAAAATATAACAAGTTTACTTTTTTTTGCAATTGCTGTCTGTACGTGGAAGAGGCTGAAGTGCAGTAGTTGCAGCCTGCTTGTGCTGCCGAGTGTGAGTAGCAGCTCGCGCTGAGCCTGGTGTAATGTTTGCTGCGGGATGTTAGCAGGTAGCTGGCTGGCTGGCACGCTCTCTGCTCCCTTTACTCGCTCCACATGTCTGTGTTGCACTCCCTCCCTCCGCGCGCGCGCGCGCACGCACGCGCTTCACCAATCGCGGATACGCGCGCAACGACGTCATGGGCGATGAGCGCGTGCCAGGAGATAGCCGCTGCCGCTCCTCTTGCAAAGTCTGTAGAGTAAATCCGAGAAATACTCACAAATTAGCAACAAGTGTATCACAGAAATGTTACCGCAGGATTCTGCCATTTTCCCAAATAGAGCACAAATAATCCATAACTTTTTTTGACACAATTGTTGGGGGGCGCTGGCAGTCCCCCCCCACCCTTCTAAGGTTTAGGATACTCCTATGAGGCTTTCTGCAAGTTTTGTTAATTGAGGGAAAGTGCACTGCGAACCCTGAGTATGTTCCTTGCTGTTTTCTTATGTTAACAGACATGTGCTTACCTATGGATGCTTCGGTTCTCATCTGTTTCGTGTGAGAGTAAGTTTAATTTAATCGTATGATACAACTCCTGATGATTTTTTACTTCGTTAACAATTAATCGTTTTCATAGCACGGTGTATGAGGATGGATGTGTATTTTTTAAATATAAATATATACAATAGGGGTACAACGAACTCCTCGTGAGGAGGAGCTGTGAGACACGATTCACAGCCCAGTAGTGCTCTAACCTGTTAACTGAATTATGGTTGGGGCGAAGAGTGGGGTCCAGATACTATCCCAGGGCTCTTCATCGTGTGTCCATGTGTTAGGTAAGTAATGAAAATAGGCAAATTGAAATTAAATATTAAGCAGAAACTGTATTGACAGGCAGACTGGTTACAGGACCATCAGTGTGAAATACTTTTTTAAAATCTCGCAGTGGTGTGTGATGCCCTCCCCATGAAACAGTGTCACATTGGTAAGATAGGCAAGGTAATAGGAAGGGACAATATGTATGAATATAAAGGGGCTGCAGGAGGGGTCAAAACTAAAAATCATGGTTTAAAAACTAGTATTAAAACACTCAAACTAAACGCACGCAGCATTCGAAATAAAGTAAATGAGTTGACGGCACAAATCATTACAAATGGGTATGGTTTGATGGCCATTACAGAAACGTGGTTGCAGGGTGGCCAAGACTGGGAATTAAACATACAGGGGTATCTGACAATTCGGAAGGATAGACAAGAAGGGAAAGGAGGTGGGGTGGGGTGGGGGTAGCTCTGTTAATAAAGGATGATATCAAGGCAGTTGTGAGAGATGATATTGGCTCTAATGAACAAAATGTTGAATCATTGTGGATGGAAATTAGAGATAGTAAGGGGAAAAAGTCACTGGTGGGCCTAGTTTATAGGCCCACAAATAATAACTTCACGGTGGGGCGGACAATAATCAAGGGAATAATGGAGGCATGTGAAAAGGAACGGCAGTAATCATAGGGGATTTTAACCTACATATCGATTGGTCAAATCAAATCCCTTCAAGAGGAATTCATAGAATGCATACGGAATTGTTTCTTAGAACAATATGTTACAGAACCTACAAGAGAGCAAGCCATCTTAGATCTGGTCCTGTGCAATGAGACAGGATTAATAAACGATCTCCTCGTAAGAGATCCTCTCGGAATGAGTGATCACAGTATGGTTGAATTTGTAATACAGATTGAGGGTGAGGAAGCAGTGTCTCAAACGAGCGTACTATGCTTAAACAAAGGGGACTATAGTGGGATGAGGGCAGAGTTGGCTAACGTAGACTGGGAACACAGACTAAACAGTGGTACAATTGAGGAACAGTGGAGGACTTTTAAGGAGCTCTTTCATAGTGCTCAACAAAAATATATTCCAGTGAAAAAGAAGGGCGGTAAGAGAAGGGATAACCAGCTGTGGATAACCAAGGAAATAAAGGAGAGTATCAAATTAAAAAACAATGCATATAAGATGGCCAAGGTTAGTGGGAAACTAGAAGATTGAGAAAATTTTAAACGACCACAAAGAATGACTAAGAAAGCAATAAAGAAAGGAAAGATAGATTACGAAAGTAAACTTGCGCAAAACATAAAAACAGATAGTAAAAGCTTTTACCGATATATAAAACGGAAGAGAGTGACTAAAGTAAATGTTGGTCCCTTAGAAGATGAGAAGGGGGATTTAATAATGGGAAATATGGAAATGGCTGAGACCTTAAACAATTATTTTGCTTCGGTCTTCACAGTAGTAGACACAAAAACCATGCCAAAAATTGCTGGTCACGGGAATGTGGGAAGGGAAGACCTTGAGACAATCACTATCACTAGGGAGGTAGTGCTGGACAAGCTAATGGGATTCAAGGTAGACAAGCCCCCTGGTCCTGATGAAATGCATCCAAGGATATTAAAAGAGATGGCGGAAGTTATAGCAGATGCATTCGTTATAATCTACCAAAATTCTCTGGACTCTGGGGAGGTACCAGCGGATTGGAAAGCAGCTAATGTAACGCCTCTGTTTTTTAAAAAAAAAAAGGGGGCAGACAAAAGGCAGGGAACCATAGGCCGGTTAGTTTAACATCTGTAGTGGGGAAAATGCTTGAAGCTATCATTAAGGAAGAAATAGCGGGACATCTAGATAGGAATAGTGCAATTAAGCAGATGCAACATGGATTCATGAAGGGGAAATCATGTTTAACTAATTTACTGGAATTCTTTGAGGATATAACGAGCATGGTGGATAAAGGTGTACTGATGGATGTGTGTATTTAGATTTCCAAAAGGCAATCGATAAGGTGCCACACAAAAGGTTACTGCAGAAAATAAAGGTATGCAGAGTCAGAGGAAATGTATTAGCATGGACTGAGAATTGGCTGGCTAACAGAAAGCAGAGAGTCTGGATAAATGGGTCCTTTTCGGGTTGGAAATCGGTGGTTAGTGGTGTGCCACAGGGATCGGTGCTGGGACCACAACTGTTTACAATATACATAGATGACCTGGAAGAGGGGACAGAGTGTAGTGTAACAAAATTTGCAAATGACACAAAGATTAATGGGAAAGCGGGTTGTGTAGAGGACACAGAGAGGCTGCAAAGGGATTTAGATAGATTAAGCAAATGGGCTAAGGTTTGGCAGATGGAATACAATGTCGGAAAGTGTGAGATCATCCACCTTGGGGAAAAAAAAACAGTAAAAGGGAATATTATTTGAATGGGGAGAAATTGCAACATGCTGCGGTGCAGAGGGACCTGGGGGTCATCCCAAAAAGTTAGTTTGCAGGTGCAGCAGGTAATCAGGAAGGCGAATGGAATGTTGGCCTTCATTGTGAGAGGGATGGAGTACAAAAGCAGGGAGGTCCTGCTGCAACTGTACAGGGTATTGGTGAGGCCGCACCTGGAGTACTGCGTGCAGTTTTGGTCACCTTACTTAAGGAAGGATTTACTAGCCTTGGAGCGGGTACAGAGATGATTCACTAGGCTGATTCCGGAGATGAGGGGGTTACCTTATGATGATAGATTGAGTAGACTGGGTCTTTACTCGTTGGAGTTCAGAAGGATGAGGGGTGATCTTATAGAAACATTTAAAATAATGAAAAGGATAGACAAGATAGAGGCAGAGAGGTTGTTTCCACTGGTCGGGGAGACTAGAACTAGGGGGCACAGCCTCAAAATACGGGGGAGCCAATTTAAAACCGAGCTGAGAAGGAATTTCTTCTCCCAGAGAGTTGTGAATCTGTGGAATTCTCTGCCCAAGGAAGCAGTTGAGGCTAGCTCATTGAATGTATTCAAATCACAGATAGATAGATTTTTAACCAATAAGGGAATTAAGGGTTACGGGGAGCGGGCGGGTAAGTGGAGCTGAGTCCACGGCCAGATCAGCCATGCTCTTGTTGAATGGTGGAGCAGGTTCGAGGGGCTAGATGGCCTACTCCTGTTCCTAATTCTTATGTTTTTTATAAATACATCAGTGCCATTCAATGTTTACCATCTGCAAAGATTTTCTTTAAAGCTTGTGGTATAATAATGGTGCATCTACGGTGTGTGCCATCTTTCAGATGAGACAATAAATTGAGGCCCCGTCTGCGCTCTCAGGTGAACGTAAACGGCCCCATGGCACTATTTTGAAGAAGAACAGGGGAGTTAACCCTCATCTCCCGGCCAATAATTATCCCCTCAACCAACATTACCAAAAAAATATTATTTAGTCATTTATGTCATTGCTGATTGTGGGACCTTGTGTGCAAATTGGTTGCCATGTTTCCTGCAGTACAACAGTGACTACGCTTCAAAATATTATTTCATTGACTGTATTTCGTTGGGACATCCTGAGGCTGTGAAAGGTGCTATATAAATCCAAGTCTTTCTTATTGGGATGATTTTGCTCATAAAATTACAGCATGTTAATGACGTACACCATTATTAATGTGCAAATTGGCCAGCAAATTCAGGGGATTAAGAGATACGGCGTGAGTTGTGAATCTCCAGAACTTGCAGGTCGATTCCCACCGCTCCACCATTTCCTTCGCTCAAATGGCATCTCACCCTTAGCCTCTGGAATTGCACACTAATTGCCCATTAAACTCACTGCAGAAAGTTATAGTTGGAACTTAACAGCGCAAGTATCTTTCAAATAACACCATAATTGTTAATACAATGTCGATAGACCTCTTTGTACCAGAAAGGGAACAATTTCAATTGTTCCGTCTCATTCCTGCATGTAGTCCATTGTTGTTAGAGATTTTACAAATGTAAAATTTAAAAATGTGTTTTTACTTTTCCTTTCTGCCTATTTTTCTCTCTCTCAATCCAATCGTTCCCTCTTTATTTCACTTTCTGTACCTGATTTGGCTCTAATTTACCCTCCTCTGTCCTTCCTCTGTTTCTTTCTCAATCCTTAAATCTCATTGGTTGAAGAAATACACTGTTGGTCGTGTTGTTCACTGAGATGCCCTGTTGCCCTCACCACGCCATTATAAGTTTGCACTTCCGCAAGTAACAGCGCAAAATTTTTTGAGCTGAAGTGTGCAGGAAAAGGTTTAACTAATGCCTTACGCCGCAAGATGCTCTGCTCCAGCAAGATCTGGCCCATTATTCCAGTTCAGATTCTCCAGGAAATTACATGTTATTACTGAACACTACCCAGTCATGATTTTGTCACTGATTTTTTTCCTGCTTACCTGAAGATGCTACAGCATCCTTTCAGCAATTCTCTTGTTGGACATAGCTCAGCTTGGCAACTGAACAAAGCAGGACTCCAACCTACC
This sequence comes from Pristiophorus japonicus, assembly GCF_044704955.1. NCBI lineage: Eukaryota > Metazoa > Chordata > Chondrichthyes > Pristiophoridae > Pristiophorus > Pristiophorus japonicus. The sequence goes on from NC_091978.1 coordinate 293,857,010, forward strand.
TGCACATGTGTTAATGCTTTAATGTTCAGCACCATTGTTCCATCCATTGTATGTATATTATTATAAAATCCTTCGAATGCAGTGTGTTATGTGGTTGAAGAGTAGCTTTACTAAGAAACAGTACCATATGGATTTGATACAACACGTAGTCAGCAAATGGACTGACCAAAAAAGCATGACCAGCAAAAGTTGTCAGTGTCCTGTGCCTGGTTAGAGCCATGATTTGTTCAAATGTTATTACACACTGGGTCCCATGTGAATTGATACAGTAGATAACTAATGTTAGTTTGTGACATTGGAGAAGAAAATTGGTACAAATGAGCAAAAATTAATTTAGTGGCGTTCATGCTTGGCATTGTGGAGAAGTAGTGTAGTGATTTGATCATTGTACTGACATTAGCACTGGGTCCTTATGGAGATTTTAGAGTCTCATGGCAAAATTGAGCTCGGGTTCCAAAATGGCCTCCGCGCCGCCCGCACACTGACACGAAGCGCGCCGGACGCCATTATTGGTAATGTGGTTTGCGTGCGCTTAATGTTCGCTGGACGTATACAGAGCAGGCAGATCATGACGTCATGCTGATTTGACGCCAGTGTTGCTATTTTGGAGCTCCACGCTCCAGCTGACCTCTTAACCTTGCACCGCTGAACATAATAAAGAGCATGAAGGACCCCCCACCAGTGCTAGTTAAAGGAATCCTCAACTGTTTACAGCTTAGTTACTGGTTTATTTCTTCTGGTTGTTGCTACAATTCTACACGTTTTTGCACTTTACATAGTTGTTTCAATTAAGGGAACGGTAGCGTAGGGTTATGTTACTGGACTAGTAAACCAGAGGCCTGGACTAATGATCTGGGGACATGTATTTAAATCCTACCATGGCAAATGGGGAATTTAATTTAAATAAATCTGGAATTTAAAAAAAGGCTAGTATGTGTAATGTTGACCATGAAACTACCGGATTGTCATAAAAACCAATCCGGTTCACTAATGTTCGTTAAGGAAGGAAATCTGCTCTTTCTACCCGGTCTGGCCGAAATGTGACTCCAGACTCACAACAATGTAGTTGACTCTTAACTAGCCTCTGAAATGGCCCAGCAAGCCACTCAGTTGTTCAAGGACAATTAGGGATGGGCAATAAATGCTGGTCTTGCCAGCGACACCCACTTCCCATGAACAAATTTTTAAAACATTTCAAAAGTCTACAGGGTGGTGTGACCAGTTCTGAAGTACTTTATTCCTGACTTCAAGGCTTCTGCACCAACCAGTTGCTCCCGGACATGGGTGCACTAGTAAGCCTTCCTCTTGAAATTGAGCATGACTGGGAGAATGAGCAGAGGCTATGCAGAGCAGGACAAGCTACTAGAAGAGAGAGGTGGGGGGGAGAAGGGCTCTCAGCAGGCGGCCATATCTGCCCAGGGTTTTCAGGGAACAATTCTCTCACCTGAAATTCAGCGACGACCAATGTTTGAGACGTCACTAAGGAGGTTGTCGCTGAAATCTGCCAACTGCTGCAGCCATAATTCCAAGGTCAGAGCAGGGCATAGACAGCATTGCCTGAGCTGTACAGAGACCGTGGCTATAAACCTTCATGCGTCATGCTCCTTCCAGGCTAGTGCTGGAAATATTAGCAACATCTCCTAGTTTGTAGTCCACTGTTGCAGAAGCGAGGTCACTGAGGCTCTCTATTCAAAGAAAGTTAACTTCATTTCATTCCCTCTTGCGAAAGAAGCAGGTGGAGCGAGCATGAGAGTTTGCAAGGATGCAGACTTCCCCATGGTGCAGGTGACGTTGACTGCACACACATTGCTTTGCGTGCGCCTCATGTCAACTCTGCTATGTACCTGAACCAAAAGGGATTCCACTCCCTCAATGTGCAGCTGGTGTGTGTCCATAAGCAGCGTATCATGCAGGTCAATGCCTGGGATCTTGGCAGTAGTTGTGATGCCTTCATTCTGCAGCAGTCCTCTGTGCCAACTGTATTTCAGCCACCAAGGCAAAATAAAGGGTGACTACTAGGCGACAAGGGCTATCCGCTGACGACAGGACCCATGCCTCTGGTTCGCAACTCACACGCCCATACACAGCATGCATACAATGAGAGCCTGCTGCCTCAATACATGTGATAGAGCAGACCAATGGCATGCTTAAAGAACGATTCCGCTGCCTGGAGCGCTCTGGAGGAGCCCTGCAGTACTCAGCTGAATGGGTATCTAGCTTTGTGGTAGTATGCTACAAGCTGCACAACCATACCATCATGAGGGAACAGCCCTTGCTATCACCTACCAGCCGAACAGGAGCACGAAGCAGAAGAGGTGGAAGAGGAAAAGAGGCGGCAACCCTAAACAGCCCTTTTCTGACTGGGCTGTATTTGAAGAGCTAATTGAAATGCAATACTAGTAACCGCAACCCCATTTCTCCATCACAAACAGTCCCACATTCCTTACCCTCCCTCTGACAATAACCATCACATTGTCCTCTTGACCACAATGAAAAAATAAGAGAAAACACCAAATACATATTCCAAACCAAATTCATAAATTGAATCATGCCATATTGCGCATACACCTGCTAATCACCCTTGTGCATTCCCTTAATGGCTGTCTTCCATGTGCCTTTGCTGGTCCGAATGCTACCGCAGTGGTTGCAGCATGGCTAGTGGAAGGCTGCAGATGACCAAGGAAGATGACCTCGAGCAGCTCTGGGCCTAGAAGGCCTGGCTTCAGACTGCACCATCTCAGCATGGGCAGCAGCAGTCTGGGCTGGCTGTCAAGCAACAGGAAAGACATTGGCTGAGTGGCAGTGGTGGAAGGATGAATGCTGTCTACCTGAGAGAGGACAGCAGGTTCATGCTCCACGGAGCCACTGTCACTCCTCCGAGACGCGCCTCACCAATCCTAGTAATCTGTTGTAAGACCCTGCTGTAACACCCTGAAACCCCCTTTCCACAATGGTGTCAACAGCCGTGATGGCAGCAGTCTGAGCTTCCACTGTAGCACTCAGAGGTTGGGTGGTTGCTACTTGTGCTGCATTGGAAGCTGAGACATCAGCCATCAGACGCTGCATCATGGTTGGGTCCATAAGCGTGTTGATGTTGTTGGCCACCAGTTCCATGCTGGAAAGGATGGACAACAAGCTCTGCAAAGTCCTGTGCCAATTTGGTGCTCCTTGCTCCTTGACATTGAACACAGGCTTCCCAATGCATCAAGCATTTGGGTGTGTACATCCATCAGCCTCTTTCTGTAGCCTGGCCCAGCGAAGTCTCGTCTGAGTCCTCTGCAGCAGAACTGGTGTATGACCTCGCTCTCCAGTGAGCTGGCACCTGCTTTAGCTTTGCTCCCTGCCTTATCTGCAACACACTGGTACCTGGTGTCTGATCATGTGCAGATCCTGCCTCTATGTTATCCTCTAAATTACATGCAGTGTCAGTATCTGAGCTGGTGGCTGTGAGTGTGAAATAGGGTGACATTGCATCTTCATCATCACTGTCTTCTTGCTCTTCCACCACTGCCTGGGCAGGTAGCAGCTCTTCGGTATCTGAAAGGAAAAAGATATAAGGGTAAGGTTGTGGTGAGGGGAGAGGAGAAAGTAACAATGCATGTTGTAATGTATGCAACTCACAAGTTTGTAGAGCTGTTGAAAATCCCCCCCCCCCCATGCCTTTTAGTTCTGCGTGGAGGGGATTCCTGTACGGGCTACTCTTGCACACTCTCCACCTTGCCATCCTCGTCTGGTGTCCGGGCACACCATGGCGCATCATCTTGCCATCTGGAGGAGGCGGGGGACCCCGATGGAGTGCACTCTACGCGGAAGTCCTCCAACTATTTATTGGGGACTTGGCCTGGAAGATGGTGCACGGAGCAGTCCCATGCAATAAATTTTTAAGTCATTTCACGGGCTCCCAGGCCGCCTGCAATTTCTGCGGTCTGGAAGAGTCCGTGTTCCATGTTTTTATTGAATGCACGAGGTTGCAGCCGCTGTTCCATTATTTAAAGGGGCTTCTCCTCAAATTCTGGTTGCATTTCAGTCCCACTCTCCTGATCTTTGGGCACCCTGTGTGGAGGGGAGCGGGTAGGTCCGAAGGCCTCCTCGTAGGACTGCTCCTGGGCACAGCCAAGGGTGCTATCAGCCGGTCCAGCCAGCGGGCGGTCGAGGGGGTCGTTCAGCCCGACTGCCTGCCTCTCTTCTGTGGTTACGTCCGAGCCAGGGTGTCCCTGGAGATGGAGCACACAGTGTCCACCGGTACGCTCACGACCTTCCGCGAGAGGTGGGCGCCGGAGGGACTGGAGTGCATCATCAACCCGGCAACCAAATTTTACTTTCATTTTATATCTTTTAAAGTTTAATTTGTTTTATTGCCGGGTTTTAGTGTCCTCCTCCCATTTTAGCCAGGGGCACTTGTATAATTTGTGGTTTTAGTGCCCAAAAAACCCCCACAACAAAAAACAAAAAAGGGCACTTGCAAACTGTTTGGAGTGTCCCCCTCTTTAATAAGGAGCACGTGATTTAATTGTTTTTCTTGTTTTGCAACAAAAGAGTTGTAGAGCTGTTGAAAATCCCCCCCCATGCCTTTCAGTTCTGTGTGGAGGGGATTCCTGTACGGGCTGCTCTTGCACACTCTCCACCTTGCCATCCTCGTCTGGTGTCCGGATACTCCATGGCGCATCATCTTGCCATCCGGAGGAGGCAGAGGTCCCCAATGGAGTGCTCCCTACAAGGGAGTCCTCCCTTTATTTATTGGGGACTTGGCATGGAAGGTGTTGTACGGAGCAGTCCCGTGCAATACGTTTTTAAGTCAGTTCACGGACTTCCAAGCCGCCTGTAATTTCTGTGGTCTAGGGGAGTCCGTGTTCCACATTTATGTCGAATGTGTGAGGTTGCAGCCCCTCTTCCGATTTTTAAAGGGGCTGTTCCTCAAATTCTGATTTCACTTCAGTCCCACGCTCCTGATCTTTGGGCACCCTGTGCAGAGGGGAGCGTGCAGGTCTGAAGGTCTCCTCGTTGGACTGCTCCTAGGCATGGCCAAGTTGGCCATGTACCGGTCCAAGCAGCGGGCGGTCGAGGGGGTCGTTCAGCTCGACTGCCTGCCTCTCTTCGGCGGTTACATCCAAGCCAGGGTGTCCCTGTAGATGGAACATGCGGTGTCCACCGGTACGCTCGCGGCCTTCCGCAAGAGGTGGGCGCCAGAGGGACTGGAGTGCATCATCACCCCCGTCAACCAAATTTTAATTTTAATTAAGTTTTACAGTAAAAAGTGAATTTGTTTAATTGTCGGTTTTAGTGCCCCTTTAATCAGGGAGCACTTGATTACTGTTTCTACAAAAATAGTTGTAGAGCTGTTGAAAATCCCCTCCGTGCCTTTCAGTTCTGTGTAGAGGGGATTCCTGTACGGACTGCTCTTGCACACTCTGCACTTAGCCATCCTCATCTGCCATCCAGACACACCATGGCGCATCATCTTGCCGTCTGGAGGAGGCGGGAGTCTCCCTTTATTTACTGGAGACTTGGCCTGGAGGGTGTTGCATGGAGCAGTCCTGTGCAATAAGTTTTAAAGTCAGTTCACGGACTCCCAGGCCGCATTCAATTTCTGTGGTTGGAGGAGTTCCGCGTCTATGTTGTATGTGTGAGGTTGCAGCCCCTCTTTCAATATTTGAAGGGGTTGCTCCTCAAATTCTGGTTGCACTTCAGTCCCACGCTCCTGATCTTTGGGCACCCTGTGCCGAGGGGAGCGGGCAGATCGGAAGGCCTCCTCGTTGGACTGCTCCTGGGCATTGCTAAGGTGGCCATCAACCAGTCCAGGCAGTGGGCAGTCGAGGGGGTCGTTCAGCCTGACTGCCTGCCAGTCTTCCATGGGTACATTCGAGCCAGGGTGTCTCTGAAGATGGAGCACGCGGTGTCCACCGGTCTGCTTGCGGCCTTCTGCGAGAGGTGGCCACGAGAGGGACTGGAGTGCATCATCGCCCCCGGCAACCAAATTTTAATTTGATTTAAGTTTACTGTCAAAAGTTTAATTTGTTTAATGTCGGTTTTAGTGCCCCCCTTTAATCAGGGGGAACTTGATTTATGGTTTCAACTTAAAATAGTTGTAGAGTTGTTGAGTGGGAGTGCTTTGCCACTTGAGAGCTGTGAGCCTGTGGAGAGGGAGGTGCTGCAACTGCTGTCTGCAACCAGAGTCTCCAGGAGAGGAGGAAGAAGAGGAGCTGCTTGCCTGCTACTACTAGCCTTTTACTGGTGCTGCGACAACAACTGCAGAGAGATAGTAGGTGTCTGAGAGGAGGAAGAGGCCAGCTGCCACAACTACAGCGGGGGCTGCTTGGAGAGAGGAGGACAGCAATTGCTGCCATTTCTACTACTGCAGAGTTTGAGAGGGGAGAAGAACAAGCTGCGAAAACATCAACACTATCATCTGTGTGGAAGGAGGGAGAGCCATTCCTAACATTAACAGGTGGGTGTAATTGGTACACTCTCAATAAACACTTTTATCAGTGGGGGGAGGAAAGAAGACATCAAGAAGGCTGGAACATCGCGGGGGTTGTGTGTTTGTGTAAGTGTGTGGGGTTCTTGCCAATAACTAGGCCCCACACATGACTAAAAGCACCCCTCCTGGCCCAGGATAGCTGGAGTTGCCTGGGTGAAGTTAACTCCCTTAAATTAAACATCGTTGAACCTGGTTGGAGGACTGTGCCTGGGTGGTTCCAGCCATCCAGGGTGAAGACATCTCCCCCCGCCAGAAGACCACCTATATGAGACTTTTGATTACCATCGGAGAGTGCACCCCTACAAGCACCCACTCAACAGTGAGGGGCGACCCTGCCCTCACAGCTTCCCCCCTTCCCACCCCTCTCTCTGTCTCTGCTCTCTCTCTCTGAGAGACCTCTTTCTCCTCCTTTTAATTATTAATTAAAACTGAGCAGAGGGAAAGGGCCCCTCCCCCAATTGTTAAACAAGCAGGAGAGAGGTGTGCCTCATTAAGAGCTCCCTTTGCTCACTTAAAGAGGCCAATTAAGAACTTAAGGCCTGTGATTTGGGATGAGTATAGCCCTTAAAGGGACCCCGATATGGCAAGTCCATCTTTGCTGCTGGCAGGGCCAGCCCCAACTTATGTGCGCATGGCGACAAAGGACACAGCGGCTCCTGCTGCCCTGCCACCATTCAGATTATTAATAATAATGGGGTCAAGAGCTATACCCATCCCAACATGACTATTGAGGAGTGCGTGAGGGCAGTGGCTGGGGTAGTCAGCCCCTCGGCCATTGTCGCTGCCTCCAAAATGTACGAGAAGGCTGTGTTCTTCCTGGGGTCGGAGCGGGTGGTGACTAATAAGGGGCTCACGGTGGGCAGGACCTTCCTGCCGGTGGATCCCCTCAAGGCCACTGTGCAGAGAATCGTAATTTCCAACGTTCCGCCTTTTGTTCCCAGTGAGCTCCTCCTCCCCCACCTACGTCAACTGGGGGAGGTGAGGTTGGGGATAAATCCGATCCCGCTCGGCTTCAGGGAGGCCAGCCTCCATCATGTGTTCTCCTTCCACCACCAGCTTTTTGTTCAGCTGGCACGGGAAGAGGTAACAGAAGGGGCCTTCAACGTGGCCCATGAGGGGATAGCCTACCATGCCTTCTGGACGTCGGACGGCGTGCGGTGCCATGCCTGTAAGGAGGTGGGGCATGTTCGCGAGAATTGCCCTATCTCCAAGGCCGCTAAAACATCTCAAACGGCCAAAGCTGGTGCCACCGCCATTCCTCCCCCCATTACCGTCCGCGTGTCGGGAGCCATAGATACGCGGGCATCGTCTGGGGCCAATGCCATCTCGGCCTCCGGCAGCGGGGAGGGTGAGTGTCCGCACGGAAGGAAGGCGCGGAAGAAAACCAAGCACCTGCAGGCGAGTCCCCTTGGTGGGCCAAACAGCCTATCATTGCGCTCAGCCTCATCATACCACCGGCGAGCATGGAGCATTCCGTGCCAGAGCCCTTTACCATACCTGCTTCTGCGGAGTGTTTGCCACCCGCGATTGGGCGTTGGAAAGAAACTCAGAAGGAGGAGGCGAAGGCAGACATGGAGAGCTCCCTGCTTCCGCATCCCTCCGGACAAAAAAGGAGACACCACTCTGGGGAAACGGAGAAGGACCAAGATCCCTCCGTCCAGGGGGCGTTGGTCCCTGGCGCAGGTCCCACGTCCCCCACCCCCGCTCCCAACGTGCGCCGAAGGCGGGGGGAGTCTGTCCATCGGGAAGATGAGGTAGCAAAGGCTGTCCAGCCTGGGCCTCCTGGGGATGGGGAAGATGACCTGCCTGTTGCGGGGGCCGCCAAAAGAAAGTGTCACCACCAGGTCAAGCATCCTGGAGACTGAGGTGGGCGAGGCCAAGTCCGATCCCACCCAGTCAAACCTCAACATCCCCCAGGATCTGCTCGACCTGGCAGAAAACAAATGCAAAGAACCCCCGCCCACTGGGTCTGAGGGTGGTGACAGGGAGGGTGAGGAGCCGCAATCTCCATCCCTGATGGTGGCGCTGGATGTGTTGGAGGAACTGGAAGAGTTTTTCGGCCCGGTTTCTCCATGCAACTTGTTGCCTGGGGCAGAGGGGGTCCTCCGTCTGCTGGCGCTTCCCGACCCGGCACCCCAGGAGGAGCCCAGTGAGGACTCCTCTGCCGTCGATCCTGGGGGTGGGATCGTGACAGAGGTAGGACCAGATGGTGCAGCCGGGTCGTTCGGCGTACCCTGTGTGGTCGACGGACTGCCGCTAATGGTGACCTCCCGGAGGAGGACGGAGGCTCAGTGGTGGGTGCGGGAGAGGATTTAGAGTCCATCGGCAGTGAGACGATGGATCTCCTCGTGCCCGCTGCCGAGTCCCCCTCATTCCCTCTGGGGAACTCCGGGACAGTATGGCGGAATGCCAGGGTCACTGCAATAAAGCCCATTTAGCCCTGGACAAATGGTCCGAGCGGCGCTGCTCATCAGGTCCGTCTGCGTCGTTGTCAAAACCATGGGCGCAGACTGGGCCTTACCCAAAAACGATAATCTTGAGCTGCATCGGCTCAAAACGTTCCAGGCTGGGTTGCTGAGGGAGTGGAAGTCATCACACAACTCCGCTCCCGCCCCACAGTAGGTTAATTACGGGTTGCACTATGCTCTTGTCCTGAAGACGTCTGGCGAAATCTCCATCCCGACTCCAGCGCCTTCACTTGGGTGAGGCCTGGAAGAGGATCATCCAGAATCGACTGCCGGTACATATCCTGTGTTCCGGCGGCTTCCATGCGGCCGGCGCCGTGCTCGGACCACCACCTGGTGTGGGCGGAGCTTGCTTCGCTCCACACGTGGGTGGTGTCCCCGTACTGACATTTTAACAACCTGCTGCTGGAGGATGAGCGGCTGCCGGATTCGTTCCGTCGATTCTGGTCCGACTGGAGAAGGAAGCAGTGGGGCTTCCCCTCTTTGAGGTTATGGTGGGACATGGGCAAGGCTCACGTCCATCTCTTCTGTCAAGAGTACGCAAAGGGGTCGACCAAGAGGCGGGAGGCCAGGGTGGGGCGCTTGGAGAAGGAGTTGTTCGACCTGGAATCCCGTCTCGGTCAAGTCGTCGAGGACCCAGCCCTGCGGACGGTGTACGAAGAGAAGAAGGGCGTGCTGAAGGACCTGCAGCTTGTCGGGTCCCGAGGCGTGTTCGAGAGGTCGCGGATCCGGTTCCTGCGGGACATGGACCGCGGCTCCCCATTCTTCTGCTCGCTGGAAAAAAGACGGGGAGTCCGTAAGCAGCTCTTGATGGATCTCTGGTCTCTGATCTGGAGGGCATCAGTAACAGGCCTGAGACTATTACGGGGCTCTGTTCTCTCCGGATCCATCCAGCGAAGAAGTGCGTAGAGTTTTGTGGTAGGTTCAGCCGAAGGTTGGCCCGGAGGGCGCCGAAAATCTGGACACTCCGCTAGGCTTCGCGAAGCTGGCCGGTGCTCTCGACCAGCTCTCAAGGGGAAAGTCCCCGGGGCTGGACGGGCTGACCGTGGAGTTCCACAGGGCATTCTGGGACATCCTGGGGGGCGACTATGCGCGGCTCCTGGGGGAAAGTCTGATCGGGGAGATGCCCCTCTCTTGGCGCAGGGCAGTCATCATCCTGCTGTCTAAGAAGGGCGATCTCCGCATACTTAAGAACTGGCGCCCGGTCTCTCTCCTCAGCACAGATTACAACATTTTTTCCAGGGCTATGTCTGCTCGCCTGGGTAACGTGATCCACCCAGACCAATCCTACATGGTCCCGGGCCGGACAGTCCACGATAACATCCATCTGGTCCGGGATCTGTCCATCATTCCCAGAGGGCTGGTCTATCGATCGCCTTCCTTTCCCTGAATCAGGAGAAGGCGTTTGACAGAGTGGATCATGAGTATCTTTTTGGGACTCTGCGCGCTTTCAGGTTCGGGTCGCATTTTGTCGCCAGGATCCGACTTTTGTACGCCGCCCCGGAGTGTTTGATTAAGGTTAACGTGTCTTTGATGGCGCTCCTTCGCTTTGGGAGAGGGGTGCGCCAGGGATGCCCCATGTCCGGCCAGTTATATGCCATTTGCATGGAGCCTTTCCTGTGCCTCTTGCAGAAGAGGTTGATGGGACTGGCTCTGCAAGGGCCGGGTGTGGAGGTCATCCTCTCGACTTACGCCGATGACGTACTCCTAATGGTTGAGGATCCCATTGACCTGCGGAGGATGCGTGAGGGCCAGAAGATTTACTCGGCCGCATCCACCGCTAGGATCAATTGGGAGAAATGTTCCGGAATCCTGGTGGGTCAGTGGCAGGTGCACTCCCTGCTGGAGGAGTTCAGGCCTTTTGCCTGGAGTACCACCCATCTCTATCTAGGAGTCTGCCTTAGCCCTGATGAGGAAGCCTGGCCGGCGAACTGGCAAGAGCTGGAGGCCAAAGTTGCCGCTCGCCTAAGGCCTTGGACAGGACTGCTCCAAGTGCTGTCCTACAGGGGTCGAGTGCTAGTCATAAATTTAAAGTAATTGGTAGAAGGTTTAGAGAGGATTTGAGGGGAAATCTCTTCACGTAGTGTGTTGTGGGGTTCTGGAACTCACTGCCTAAAAAGGTGATAGAGGCAGAAACCCTCATCACATTTAAAAAATACTTGGATGTGCACCTGAAGTGCCATAACTTGCTGAGTTACGGACCTAGAGCTGGAAAGTGGGATTAGGCTGGATAGCCTCTGTTATGTATTTAACCCCTTGCAACCTGTATTACACTACCACCAGAGGGCCTACCTGTTGGAGTCCCAAGGGATCCCAGCATCCCTTGGGAGCATGGTATATAAGCAGGCCACCCACGAGGTACCCACACCCTGGAGTCTCATTAAAGGAGCTAAGGTCACACTTGTTCGTAGAAACATAGAAAATAGGTGCAGGAGTAGGCCATTCGGCCCTTCGAGCCTGCACCACCATTCAATAAGATCATGGCTGATCATTCCCTCAGTATCCCTTTCCTGCTTTCTCTCCATACCCCTTGATCCCCTTAGCCGTAAGGGCCATATCTAACTCCCTCTTGAATATATCTAAGTCCCTCTTGAATATACACAGTACTCAGTTTCATCCTTTATTATGAGCTTATCAGCCTCTTGTTGGCCGGCATGGACATGATGGGCTGAAATGGCATCCCCTCATGCTGTAAACTTCTATGATTCTATGAACTCAATCAAGTTAGGAAAACAAGATTTGCCTTTTACCTTCATTCATCAGGCATTATAACACATTTTCACCGGCTTCTGAATTCTTAATGCTGTACCACTCAACGGTGGTCAATATTTGTTTACTGTTGTTTCTTGGGTTATGAAAGTGATCTTGAGTGCACAAAAGCATTTCAATACTTTGGGATGATGAAACATAATTTTTGACTTCTATAACCCATGAGCCAATTATTTACAGTTATAGCCCTCAACCAGTAAGTGTTTGTATGGATTTTTCATACATGCAGAAATGTGAAAGGGACTGTCTTTGTTCTGCTTCTCGATACTATTTGTGAGTGCTCATGAAAGTTTTACATCAGTATTTTCTCTCTGTAGTTTGTTCCAAAACAACAAGAACTCCATGTAAATATTAATTTTTAGTAATTATGCAATTATATACAGCATATTTATAATATGCTGAAATGTAGTTTTACTGAGCTGTAGTACATGGAAGTAGTGTCTTAAGAAAGACTATGTGCTGCCAGGAATTACTTAGATGAGAGTAGCATGACAGTGTTTCTAATCTTCTGATGTCAGAATTAATTAATTTCAGATATATTATAGTGCACAAAAGTTCATGATTGGTAGCATTTTCAATGTAATGACAAGAAATAAAGGGATATTTAGTGTGTTGTTGGTAAACTCAAACATTATGAAAACCGATGTTTCTCCTTGTTTATTACTCGAGAACCCTGAATAAAGCACTCAACACAGAATCTGTTGCATAGTGCAACGAGCATTTTTTTTTTACAAAGCTTAATGTTCTGTCATTCATAAGTCAGTTGGTACAATCCACATCCACACTGAACAACTGCAGTGATGATGCAATTTGGCACCTTCTCAAAATGGGCTACAGGGATTGTCGTGGGAATGACGCCAACTGGCATCTTCAGTGCTGAATGAGATAAATGCAGGTTGACCTTCATTTGTCCTATTTAATTTTTTTTCCGTTCAGAATCCATTTCAAGTTGTTTGTAATACTCTACATAAAAAAATTCAATTTGATTTTTTTAAATCACAATTACAATTAATAAAACAATATAGAGATCAATATTGAAAATCTATTGCATGCAATTTTTATCCATTGATTAGCTCTGACTGAAGTGTCAACTTGGCTCCTTTGGTAGTACTCTTGCATCTGACTCAGTAGTTTGTGCATTCAAACCCTACTCCAGAACCTTAGCATATGACCCTTCAGTGCAGCATTGAATGAATGCTGCAATGTCAGTGATGCTTCCTTCAGATACCAATTCAAGTGGATGTAAAAGATCCCTGGGACTATTCAAAGAGATCTGTTTTTTGTTTATATTTGAGAGGTCAAATTTGAAATGGTGATGAAGATACTGGTGCACTTGAAAGTAGATAAAGAACCCAGGTAGGTAAATCAGCAATTAGACTACGAAGGTAAGCAAGCACAAAATATAAAAACAGATAGTAAGAGTTTCTACAGGTATATAAAAAGAAAAAGAGTAGCTAAAGTAAATGTTGGTCCCTTAGAGGACGAGACCGGGGAATTAGTAATGGGGAACATGGAGATGGCAGAAACTCTGAACAAATATTTTGTATCAATCTTTATGGTAGAGGACACTAACAATATTCCAACAGTGGATAGTCAAGGGACTATAGGGGGGGAGGAACTTAACACAATCACAATCATTAAGGAGGCGGTGCTCAGTAAGATAATGGGACTAAAGGCAGATAAATCCCCTGGCCCTGATGGCTTACATCCTAGGGTCTTAAGAGAAGTAGTGGCAGGGATAGTGGATGCATTGGTTGTAATTTACTAAAATTCGCTGGATTCTGGGGAGGTCCCAGCAGATTGGAAAACTGCAAATGTAACGCCCCTATTAAAAAAGGAGGCAGACAAAAAGCAGGAAACTATAGACCAGTTAGCCTAACATCTATGGTTGGGAAAATGTTGGAGTCCATTATTAAAGAAGCAAAATTTGGTCGGGCAAAGTCAGCATGGATTTATGAAGGGGAAGTCATGTTTGACAAATTTGCTGGAGTTCTTTGAGGATGTAACAAACAGGGTGGATAAAGGGGAACCAGTGGATGTGGTGCTTTTGGACTTCCAGAAAGCATTTGACAAGGTGCCACACAAAAGGTTACCGCACAAGATAAAAGTTCACGGGGTTGGTAATATATTAGCATGGATAGAAGATTGGCTGACAAACAGAAAATAGAGAGTGGGGGTAAATGGTTCATTCTCTGGTTGGCAATCAGCAACGAGTGGGGTGCCGCAGAGATCAGTACTGGGATCCCAACTATTTACAATCTATATTAACGACTTGGAAGAGGGGACTGAGTATAATGTAGCCAAGTTTGCTGATGATACAAAGATGGGAGGAAGGGCAATGTGTGAGGAGGATATAAAGAGGCTGCAGGAGGACATAGACAGGCTAAGTGAGTGGGCAAGAATTTGGCAGATGGAGTATAATGTTGGAAAGTGTGAGGTCATGCACTTCGGCACAAAAAGTCAAAGAGCAAGTTATTATTTAAATGGAGAAAGATTGCAAAGTGCTGCAGTATAGCGGGACCTGGGGGTACTTGTGCATGAAACACAAAAAGATAGTATGCAGGTACAGCAAGTGATCATGAAGGCCAATGGAATCTTGGCCTTTATTTCAAAGGGGGTGGAGTATAAAAGCAGGGAAGTCTTGTTACAGTTGTACAGGGTATTGGTGAGGCCACACCTGGAATACGGTGTGCAGTTTTGGTTTCCATATTTACGAAAGGATATACTCGCTTTGGAGGCAGTTCAGAGAAGGTTCACTAGGTTGATCCCGGGAATGAGGGGGTTGACTTATGAGGAAAGGTTAAGTAGGTTGGAGCCTCTACTCATTAGAATTCAGAAGAATGAGAGGTTATTGTCATGTATTCAACTATCATTGTAACCCATGTATAAGCTGACCTAAGTTGTACACCTTGCGAACACTGACCACAGGGGGCGAACTTGTGGGAGACACTCTTAACCTGGACTTTCCGATATAAAAGGGGAAGCTCCAACCACCTTCATCACTTGAGGTTTTGGTAATAAAGGGAACTGGTCACAGAGTGACCTTCTCTCAACTATGGGCCTCGTGTGCATTTATACTGTATAATAAGGACATATCCGTTATCTTATAGAAACGTATAAGGTTATGAGGGGTCTTGACAAGGTGGATGCAGAAAGGATGTTTCCACTGGTGGGAGAGACTAGAACTAGAGGGCATGATCTTAGAATAAAGGGCCGCCCATTTAGAACTGTGAGGAGGAGAAATTTCTCCTCTGAGAGTTGTGAATCTGTGGAATTTGCTGCCTCAGAGAGCTGTGGAAGCTGGGACATTAAATAAATTTAAGACCGAAATAGACAGTTTCTTGAGCAATGGGGGATGAGGGATTATGGGGAGCGGGCGTGGAAGTGGAGCTGAGTCCATAATCGGATCAGCCATGATCTTATTGAATGATGGAGCAGGCTCGAGGGGCCTTATGGCCTATGCCTGCTCCTATTTCTTATGCTCTTATGTACCAGTAAAAGTGTTAGGGTTTAGCTCCATTGACATTAGGGTATATTTTACAAATCCAAGCTTTTGGAGCAGAGCTATGTGGCAAGAGCACAAAATCATAAAATTTACCCTCCTGGATTCAAGGATATAATACCTGCAATCTACAAAGTACTAATAAAAGCTCATTTGGAGGATTGTGAACAGTAAATACTTTGGGGCAGAAATCGCAGCCTCCCCGGGTCCATATGGAGTGTACACGGACCTGGGAAAGCATCGCAAAAGCCGGTTTTTGATGCTCTGGCTTGACAGATCGGAGCGTGTGCACGTCAGGATGTCAGGATGTCTGTATGCTGAAGCTGGAGTCACATGGCACTCGCCAGCCAATCCAGATACAGTATTTTCTCATTCATAATAATAGGAACTCCGTAAGCAGGAGTTCTCATTATGATTGAGAAACACCCCCACAATACACCCAAACACAAATAAAAAAAATAGAAAAAAATCACATAGTTAACATTAATTTAAAGTTAATAAATTTCTTAGAAAAAAAAATATTTTTCCAATTATTTAAAAAGTTTTTTAATTATGGTTTTTTAATTAAAGTTTTTTAAACTTACCTTAGTGGGCAGGGTTTTTAACATTAAAATGTGCTTTTAAAATTTTATTTTACTATGGTTTTGTATGTTTTAAAACACTTACGCTGGTAAAAGTAGGGTATGCGCAGGGAGTGGAGGCCTCAGGATCAGGTGGGCGCAGCAGGAAAAGGTAGGTATGCATCTTTTTTACCATTTTCTGTCGAGAGGACCGGGATTTCAGGACGTTTTTATATTTGCAGTTGTCAATTTATAGGCTAGACCGCCCCTTAGCACAGTGAATGTCAAGTTAATTGGATCATTCAATAAAAACTTATGAGCTTGGCACCAAGTCAGGAGGGAGATGACAATATTCCGTGTGGGTGTTATAAATTGACTCAAATGAGACGTACCTGATGTATCAGTGATTGAATGAATGTCCTTTTCTCATGCTTATCCTTTTATGTTCTATTCCTTATGTGAAAATTTAAATTCATCACTAGAACTGGCCTTTCAGTATATAATCACAAAAATATGTTTGTGTGTGTTAAGGTGGAAGAGATAAATTTATTAACTGCTTTATAATAATATTCAAGGTTATGTATTACAACAATATATAGACGTTCAGCGACATATGATTGGTAATTACAGTACTTTGACTCGAGTGTTCTCAACTCCATCCCATAGCATGCGATGCACCACCACCTCAGTGAAACCCCAACGCTGCACGAGGGAGGCAAAGCCATAAAACAGCTCAAGAATAACAAGTTAACGGGTGCGGATGGAATTTGTTAGATCTCTTAATTTCCAATGAAATACGAACTCCGATTGTAGTTTTAATGTAACTTTATTCTGGCAGCAGCAACAAGCTTCTGGCTTTAAGCCAGACTTTTGTCCTTCTGAGACCACATAGCCAAAATGGCTGTACTTATACCTTGTTCAATTTACAGTAAAGAACTTGTCTTCTTTGACCTTATTGGCTCATTTGATAGTCTTTTAACCTTTAATTGGCTTGCTACCCAAGGTCCTAAAATGTCAAGTTGATTGATGACTTAATGCAACATGCTGAGTTGCACATAGCAGCTTTGACTTGGGGTCTGTGAATTTTCACAACTGCAGCCAGGCTGCAGAGCTTGAATTCTCTATCAATCCCCCCTTTGATTCTTTCACAAACTGAATCATAAAACATCAGGTATCACTGGTTAAACAATCTACAAAATAATTTCATAGATGTTAATAGAGTTTCCTTCTAAAATTTGTTGATGTGTTTCGCCACATGTCCGGACTAGTAGCTTCCACACAAATTTACACCAAGCTGAGTCCCATCGTGGCCACAATGGAAGTCTGGTTTTAGTAGGTTAATTAACCTTATTCCAATTTAATCCAAATCAATATCTTAATTCAACCAGTAAACAACCTTCCCTTAAGCATAACATACCCCTGTGCCACGTACAGACGGTCTGCTGGGACCTGCAAGGTGTCTCACCTGCGGGACAGCAGCTGCAGCCGCCTGGTTGCAACAACATTTAATCAACATAAACAAACAATATAAAAGTAAAATAATTACAACAAATAGAATTAAACCTTGCACCAATGAAGTTCCTATTGAACCTAGCCATTCAGTGGCTCCGCTCCACAAAGTGAATGATGGGGGTTGCTTAAGTTTTTCTACCTCCTTTTGGATATGCTCTACTAAGTGGGTAATTTCTTTGGAGCTATCTGGGATATATGTGCAACACTCAACTCCGAGTAGGGCGCAAGTACCTCCCTTTTCAGCCAGGTTGTAATCAAGGGCCAGTCTATTCTGTAGGGCTACTGTGCAGATTGCTACCATTTCTGCATTGATTTTAACTAGGGCCTCTGAGGTATCATTGGCTACCCGTTCCACAAAGGATGCCATGTTAATGGATTCCCTTGCCAGTCTGGTGGTCCCATACCTGGGGATCAGAATGGCAAAGAACCTCTCTGTTTCTGTGATAGCTCTCTTAGGACGGTGTAAATGTTCCGACAGTGACTTTATATGATACATATAAGGCACAATGTAGGCTAAATAGCAGGATCCCGTCCAATTCTGGGGCAGCCAAGGGTAGGCATTGTGGCTACACACCCAATAGGTGCCATTATAGGCAATGAAGGTTAGCTGTTTCTTTGTCAGCAACACTCCGGGGCCTGTCCAGGCTTTTCCATCTGTTTTATTCAGAATCCCCGTTACGTTAAAAATTCCCACCTCGGCCCAGTTTGGACGGTTCCGTGGCTTGATTATATTATAATTCCAGGAGCAGTTACTATGCCCCATATTTTGGCCTCCTTTGAAGTTTCTAATCAGACAGACCGATTCCCCCGGTCTTCCTATTCCCGTTGTATTAATGATAACAAAAAATGGGGGCCATTTGGAATTATTGTGGCACGGTTGGTATCCCCCTTCAAAGTAGTAAGATTGTAACCTGCTGACTTCCATTTATGTGCCCAGTTTTCCGTATCCTGAAACACATTGCCTGTTTTGTCTTGATTAATTATCCACTCAGCCATTTCCGAGATATTCAAGGGAACTGGTCTCAAGGGAATCCCTCCCTTTGAGTGAATAGGAATATGCGCACACACCCAACAACTAGAAATGTTACCTTGTTTGGCATAAATGTATGACATATATAAAAAGGTATTTACATGTAATTCCCTTGCTACCCTATTTCCCTTTGGTGCAGAGGGTCGGCTAGTAAGAAATAGGCCTATGCCTAGAATACCTGCAATCAGTAATACAGTAAATTTATACATTTTGGCAAAAAGTAATTGTCCTTATTAGATTTCAGCTTCAGTTACGGGTGTTCATTTAACGTGTGAAGCGTGGATCCAGGCTTTCTTTCCTTGGACTTTAACAGCTGCCTGGGTGGTCAATAACACTTGATAAGATCCCTTTTGGCACCCAAAGGTTCTTTATGCAACTTTTTCACATACACCCAGACTCCCGGGATGATGTCGTGTCCTCCTTCGGGTGGATTACCCCAAGCTGCTGATACCTGTCGGGAAACAGAACTAATAGCATTGGTTAGGTTCTGACAGTATAATAACAAAGTGTCACTCATTAAGTGAACATCAGCTTTCCTTAAATCGATAGTTCCTGGCAGCGACATGGGTCTTCCTGTTATAATTTCAAATGGGCTTAGACCTGTAGTTCTGTTTGGGGTTGCTCTAATGCTACATAGCACTATTGGTAGTGCCTGGGGCCATGGTGTTCCTTCTTGGTGATATTTGGCAAGCTGTTGTTTCAGAGTTCGATTCATTCGCTCTCCTTGTCCTGATGATTGTGGATGATAAGGACAGTGTAAATCCCACGTAATGTTCAGTAACCTACAGACTTCTTGGCAGACAGCACCTGTGAAGTGTGCTCCCTGATCTGAGTCAATGCTACTCGGGACTCCCCATCGGGGAATGTAATCCTTACACAAGACCTTTGCAGTGTGATTGGCTGTGGCTCTTTTAGTTGGGACAACTTCTACCCATCTAGAGAATCTGTCGACCATGACAAGAATGTTAGTGTACCCTTGGCATGAAGGAAGAGATATATAATCAACCTGCAGATGCTGGAATGGTCCGACAGGGGCAGGGGACCTCAGTTGGGTCCAGAATTATTTTTCAGTGCTACCAGCTGGGCATGTTTTTAAATCCCCGACCCCACCAGCTTTTCTGGAACCGTGCCGTCATCTGTTGTGAGGCCAAGTGTCCCCACGAGTGGATCTGTTGGGCTAAAAAAGGCATAAGCGCTTGTGGCGCGACTGGCTTGTCGGTAACTCTTTGTCTCCAGACACCATCTTCACATAGCTTAATTCCTGCCTCAATCCATGTCCATTTTTCCTCTCGGGAGCACTCGCCTTGCATTGTTTGAAGGTCTCGTGTCAGAGTCCTGAGTGCTTTCAATCTGCACATCTGTGTTGGTTCTTCTGGGGGAACGCCCTGTGAGGCAGCATCTTTAGCTGCCTGGTCGGCTAGGGCATTTCCCTGTGCTTCCGTGGTATTTTCCTTGGTATGGGCCTTACACTTCAGGATAGACATTTCCTGAGGTAATTGTATGGCCTCTAGTAAGTCTCGGACTTCTTTTCCATTTCGGATAGATGTACCAGCAGCAGTGAGGAATCCTCTTTTCCGCCATAACAGACCAAAGTCGTGAGCGACTCCAAAAGCATAACGCAAATCTGTGTAGTCATTAGCTGTCTGTCCTTCTGCTATTCGACATGCTTCTGACAGGGCCCGTAACTCGGCCTGTTGTGTTGACGTTCCTGAGGGTAAACATCCTTTTGCCACTACCTCATATAAGGATGTAACTGCCCATCCTGCTTTTCTGGTACCATTGTCCACAAAGGAGGAACCATCTGTAAACAGGATGAGGTCTGGGTTGTGCAGAGGCTCCTCTGCTGCTAAGGCTGCTTCTTCTGTATCTTTTAAAATCTCCACGCAGTCATGCTCTTCACATTCTCCCCCCTCTTGCTCCCTTGATTCTGACATCGGGAGCATAGTTGCGGGATTAACCGGGCTGGCCCGGACGATATGGAGATTAGGAGCTTCCAAAACTGCTGTCCAGCGGGTCCATCTAGCTGCCGTCACCTGAGATATTCTATTATAGACAGCAAGACGTGTACGGTGTGGGGACACTTGACAATCAGCTTTTGGTTGAGGACTAGACCCGCAGTGATCATTACCGCTCAACATGTAGCTTCCATGGCCCTTAGGCAACTTTCCCATCCGAGGGCTACCGCATCCAGTTTTGCCGAATAATAGCCAATAGGTCTTTGCCGATCCCCATGTTCTTGTGTCAGTATAGCTGTCATATATCCTTCTTTCTCATGGACAAACAGGGTAAATGGCTTACCACTGTCGGGGATTCACAAAGCCTTTTTCAAACTCAGGAAGGCCTCTTGCTGTTCCTTAGTGAGGGTGATGGCTTCTTTAGAGGCACGTTTCCCCTTTAAAATATCATTCAATGGCTGAGCAAGCTGTGTGAAGGAGTCAATCCAATTTCTGTTAAAGTTACACAATCCCAAAAAAGACCTTAGTTCCTGAATAGTGGTGGGTTTTTTAGCAGACCGAATGGCTGCAGTTCTATCCTGGGTAAGTTCTCTCTTTCCTTGTGAAATCTTTTGTCCCAGGTATACAACCTCTTCTTGGGATATTTGTGCTTTGTCAATGCTGGCTTTATGTCCTTTCAGCCAAAGGTGGTCCAGCAAAGCTCGTAAATCATGTTCATGCTGTTCTTCCGTGTTTGAAGCTAGCAGGATATCGTCTACATATTGGATGACTGTGGATGACAGGGGAAGTAATTCTCGCAAATGGCTTTGTAAAGCCATGTGGAATACCGTAGGGCTGTTGTGGAAACCCTGCGGTAACCGGGTCCAAGTATACTGTTGTCCTTGGACCGTGAAAGCAAACCACTGTCGAACCTCCGGTGCCAGAGACAACGACCAAAATCCGCTGGCCATATCTATAACCGAGAAATATTTATGTTCCGGTTTGAGGGCATTAAAAATGGTGGCGGGATCTGCGACCAAAGGAGCTTTTTGATCAATACACTGGTTAGCTTTCCTATAATCGACAGTCAAACGCCAAGTCTCATTAGATTTCTGTACCAGCCACACGGTGCTATTGGAGGAGCTATGCGTTTTAATAAGCACCCCTTGTTTCTCCAATTGCTGAATAACTGGTAAGATTCCCGCGATGGCAGTTGGACTGATGGGATACTGTTTAGTGCATGGAGGCTTGGTCCCGGTAAATGACACAGGCTCCATCTGGAGTAGGCCACAATCGTTCTTATCTTTAGCCCATATCGGGTGTTCCTTCAATTCTTCTTTCTTCAAAGTTCTAATTGACCATGTCACCCGACCATTCTCGAAATGCAACGATGAATCTACTTGGATTAGAATGTCCATTCCCAAAAGGGGTTGATCTACTGGGCCTATCCAGACCGGCGTGGTTAGTTCATGTGGACCCAGCCCTATAAGTACCGGTGTTGTCCTTTTAATTTCCATTTTATGGCCCCCAACTCCGTAGGCTGTACGTGCCCTACCATCCAACGACAAAAAGTCTCCATATTGTAGGGGTAAGCATGTTAATTCCGCCCCTGTGTCTAAAAGACAGTCCACATCCTTATCGCCCACCCTCACAGTTATATAGCCCATCTCCCCTTTGTTGTATTCATGCGAGGAGGTGGACCAGGGTGGGCTTTAATCATTTTTTGCTATCCCAAGTAATTCCTTCTGTTGTTATATTGTCAGTCGCTTAAATGCTTCTATGAGGTCATTATCTTGTGACAAGCCTGGCTTGTTGGCTGAATTGTATCCCTGGCTGCGTCCTCTTCCCCAGCCACGACCTTGCTGTTTTGCCCTGCATGTCTTGGCCCAGTGGTCACCTTTCCCACAATAATGACATTTTCCGGGTAATTTTCCTAATGACTGTTTATCGAAATCCTGGGATTTCCATCCCACAGCCTGTACAGCTCGGACTTTAGCTCCCATATCCCGATCTAATTGGTTACATCGATCCACCAATGCTGCAAAGGTAGTTCCTCTACCTTCCCAGTCCGGTAACACTACCTTAATCATTTTGGACAGTTCTGGCTTTAGACCTGCCATGAAAGCTGCTTTCAGGGGTCCAAACACTTGTTCATCCATTTCCTCATCCGTATTATTCATACCCGAATGTTCTAACCACGTGCATCTAAACCGCTCGTCATACTCCAGGACCTCCTCTGTTCCTTTCTGTTGGCAGGCTGCAATTTTTCCCCAGTCTGTCTTAGCTGGACTGAAGGCTTGCAGCCAGTGTTTAATCGCCTCACATCCTGCGTTTAATTCTTGCTCATCCTGCCCCAAAGCTTCTTCTACCTTGTCGTGCAATTTTCTTCCCTGTGTTTTTGGCACCATTATGGTCAAAATTTGCACTCCGTCCCAGGGATGAAGTTGATATATATTTCTTAAGCGGTCCAATTGGTCCCACGTTTTCACTCCCCCTTTGGATTGGGCAATTCCTTGGACCATTTATCAATTTTCTCTGGGTCTGCCGGATCATGAAATAAGTATTCTGCATACACCCTTTTCCTCGTTTTTTTGGTTCCGCCCTCATCCGCAGTCTCTTCTGATTTGACGACAACTCGTCTTTTTTTAAACGGGGCAAAGCACACCCCTAATTCTTCATCCTCTGACCCTGTATCGTCGGAGGATTCAGAATCCGTATCTATTCCTCGGTCGTGTCTTCGGGTTTGCGCTTTTAATTTATCCAAACATGGGTACCCTGGGAATTGACCGATACATTTTCCTTTTCCTATTACTGTCTCTTGACCTAATGATTTTTTCCATTCTTTAATTTCACCTTTAAGATCTTTAACTTCTGCTTCTGACTTTTCAAGTTCAAGCTTTTTCTGTCGCAGCTGTGCACAAACAGCTCGCAATTGGTCCTTTGTACTGGTCAGTTCTCGATCATGTTGGGAACGCATTATAATTTCATTCCGCTTTCGGATCTGTCCCATAACGGCTAGGGACCATCTAGTTCGCTCTTTATTTTTCATATGGGTCGTTTTTCCCCAGACCCTTTTAATCTCGTCCAAGGACCATTGTCCTTTGGAGGTTCCGTACTTTTGTTCGATCTTAATACAGGTTTTAGATAAGTTGAATTGTTGCTCTATGTATTCTTTCAACTGTTGGAGGATTTCATCTATCGAAACCTCAGGTGGTGCCTGCCCACCTTTTACAGTTGTAGGCAATTCTTTGTTCTTATCTCCTGCTGCCATAATACTGATTTCTTTATTGGCGTCTTTCCAGCCAATCAGTGGGTCGGTGATTAATTAACTAACACACCACCGAAGTTAGACGTCTATGGGACCTCGAGCCAACTACCAACCGGAGGGTTCGCAAACCGGAGGCTTTCGGAATCGCATAGAAGGAGAGGCGAATTTAGACTTTTGACCGGGGACTTTTATAAAGAGGAGTCCTTACCTCAGTATGTAGGTCCGATGTCCAAAATTCAGTTTCTTTCCTCAGCGATCGTGTTCATGACGCCAAAATTATTAGATCTCTTAATTTCTAATGAAATACGAACTGCGATTGTAGTTTTAATGTAACTTTGTTCTGGCAGCAGCAACAAGCTTCTAGCTTTAAGCCAGGCCTTTGTCCTTCTGAGACCACATAGCCAAAATGGCTGTACTTATACCTTGTTCAATTTACAGAAAAGAACTTGCCGCCTTTGACCTTATTGGCTCAATTGATAGT
Organism: Pristiophorus japonicus; assembly: GCF_044704955.1. NCBI lineage: Eukaryota > Metazoa > Chordata > Chondrichthyes > Pristiophoridae > Pristiophorus > Pristiophorus japonicus. The sequence goes on from NC_091978.1 coordinate 293,881,009, forward strand.
CTGTTAACCTTTAATTGGCTCGCTACGCAAGGTCTTAAAATGTCAAGTTGATTGATGACTTAATGCAACATGCTGAGTTGCACGTAGCAGCCTTGACTTGGGGTCTGTGAATTTTCACAACTGCAGCCAGGCTGCAGAGCTTGAATTCTCGATCAGAATTCCTGCTGAGACGCTAAAGTATGGCGGAGAGGCACTGTTGGCGCGGATACATGACCTCGTCTCTCTCATTTGGAGGGAGGAGATCATGCCGGAGATCTCTCAGATGCAGTGATCGTGACCTCTTTAAAAAGGGGGCAAGTCGACAGCAGGGAGATTCCCCTGTAGTTGCTGCAATTAGCCACTGGGAAGGTTGTCGCTCGAGCTTTCCTCAACCGTCTTCTACCTATGGTCGAGGATCTCCTCCCGGTATCACGGTGCGGATTTCATCCCCTAAGGGGCACAACGGAAATTATCTTTGCAGCGCGACAGCTGCAGGAAAAATGCAGGGAGCAGTGCTATTCCTTATACATGGCCTTTTTCGATCTTACAAAGGCCTTTGACACTGTCAACTGCGAGGGCTTATGGAGTGTCCTCGTCCGCTTTGGATGCCCCCAAAAGTTTGTCAACATCCTTCGCCTGCTCCACGACGACATGCAGGGGTCTCCCACGGCGGGGGGGCGGGATACCTCTGGCATTTACATTGTACCTGTAGAACCTGGTGTCCTTTAACAGCCTACTTTCTGCATACATGGTACATTGGCTCCGATCACACATAGTCGAATCTACACTGTTATCTCGCTTTACATTATTACTTTTAGCACTTGCAACACTTTCTTGTGTATCGGTGTCTCCATACATGGTTACAATTGTCATAGTAAAAAATTTCTATCATCATCAGTTAACAGTACAAACTTGTTCTTAACATCATTTTCAGAAGCATTCATTACATTTTTCTCATCAGTTGTTCCGGCATCACAATTCAACGTTACTTTAGCATATCTGCATTTGCTTACTGCACTTTTAACTTTAAAGTCCTTGGCATCGCTGTGCCTAGAGTGAAACTGTCCCTTTAATTTCTTTAGGTTACCGGTCTCCTTTAAGGGGACCTTCCAATCCGGTTCGCCGCTCGTTGCCACGTGCCGCTCCTCCAAAACTGCCCCCGGTGGTCTGGTTGTGTGCATTTTGATTTTAGGTTCTTCGCCTTGTGGTGCGGCTGCCATCTTCTCGCTCTCCTCGAGGTAGACTGTAATGATCTTTTTCTTCTCAGGTTCGGCCACAGACGTCGGGAATCCACCTTTTCCAACGATCTTCTTCCCTCAGAGACCTGCCACAGCCCAGAAGGTGAGGTCTGGACGTTCGGGTTGGTTGATCTCGCGACGGTGTTGTACAGTTGTCGCTTCGCAGTCGAGCTGGACGATAGGTGCTGCGATGGATCGAAGTTCGGGGCTGCGTGGGATGTCGATCGCTGGGGCCCGGAGGCCGTCATCGCTCCGATCAAATTGGGCTTGCTTCATCCAACTTTTTCCCAGCATTCCAGCAGGGTTGGACCATCGCCGGCAACAATCCACAGGGGGAGTTTGTTTATCACATCGCCCTGGGAGACCTGGACGTCCACGTTGCCAACAACTGGAATGGTACCTTTGGTGTAGGTGAGCAGCTTTGCCTGGATAGGAGACAGCTTTGGTCGTTCGGCAGGATTGTTCCAAAGGTTTTTGAAGGTCACCTGGCTCATCAAAGACGAGCTCATCCCTTTGTTGATCTCTGTCGAAACTGAAACTCCGTTGATGTCCACTTCTATCTTTCACGGGGAACTCTCGGTGGAGCAGGTATAAATTCCGTACTCTTCTTCCAGGGTTGAGCAGCTTCGTCTTCATCAGTGTCGGAGCCCAGGTGATCAGCCAACTCTTCAGCGATATGGTGAGTAAAGCTTTTTCTGCACATTCTCTGAAGGTAACCTTTCGCGTTGCAGCCTTTGCAAGTATAGTCTTTGCAGCGGCACTAGTGGACTCTGTGGTTTCCTCCACAGCACCAGCATGGGCTAGCCGATTGGCCCCATGTGGCGGACTCAGAGTTGTGGGATTCGGGCAGCATTTCTGCCTTTAAAAGTTGCCATTCTGTTCACTGCGCTCGTCGGTTTATAAGAACACAAGAACATAAGAATTAGGAACAGGAGTAGGCCATCTAGCCCCTCGAGCCTGGTCCGCCATTCAACAAGATCATGGCTAATCTGGCCGTGGACTCAGCTCCACTTACCCGCCTGCTCCCCGTAACCCTTAATTCCCTTATTGATTAAAAATCTATCGATCTGTGACTTGAATACATTCAATGAGCTAGCCTCAACTGCTTCCTTGGGCAGAGAATTCCACAGATTCACAACCCTCTGGGAGAAGAAATTCCTTCTCAACTCGGTTTTAAATTGGCTCCCCCGTATTTTGAGGCTGTGCCCCCTAGTTCTAGTCTCCCCTACCAGTGGAAACAACCTCTCTGCCTCTATCTTGTCTATCCCTTTCATTATTTTAAATGTTTCTATAAGATCACCCCTCATCCTTCTGAACGCCAACGAGTAAAGATCCAGTCTACTCAATCTATCATCATAAGGTAACCCCCTCATTTCTGGAATCAGCCTAGTGAATCGTCTCTGTACCCCCTCCAAAGCCAGTATATCCTTCCTTAAGTAAGGTGACCAAAACTGCACGCAGTACTCCAGGTGCGGCCTCACCAATACCCTGTACAGTTGCAGCAGGACCTCCCTGCTTTTGTACTCCATCCCTCTCACAATGAAGGTCAACATTCCATTCGCCTTCCTGATTACCTGCTGCACCTGCAAACTAACTTTTTGGGATTCATGCACAAGGACCCCCAGGTCCCTCTGCACCTCAGCATGTTGTAATTTCTCCCCATTCAAATAATATTCCCTTTTACTGTTTTTTTTTCCCCAAGGTGGATGACCTCACACTTTCCGTCATTGTATTCCATCTGCCAAACCTTAGCCCATTCACTTAACCTATCCAAATCTCTTCGCAGCCTTTCTCTGTCCTCTACATAACCCGCTTTCCCATTAATCTTGGTGTCATCTGCAAATTTTGTTACACTACACTCTGTCCCCTCTTCCAGGTCATCTATGTATATTGTAAACAGTTGTGATCCCAGCACCGATCCCTGTGGCACACCACTAACCACTGATTTCCAACCCGAAAAGGACCCATTTATCCCGACTCTCTGCTTTCTGTTCGCCAGCCAATTCTCTATCCATGCTAATACATTTCCTCTGACTCCGCGTACCTCTATCTTCTGCAGTAACCTTTTGTGTGGCACCTTATCGAATGCCTTTTGGAAATCTAAATACACCACATCCATCGGTACACCTCTATCCACCATGCTCGTTATATCCTCAAAGAATTCCAGTAAATTAGTTAAACATGATTTCCCCTTCATGAATCCATGCTGCGTCTGCTTGATTGCACTATTCCTATCGAGATGTCCCGCTAATTCTTCCTTAATGATAGCTTCAAGCATTTTCCCCACTACAGATGTTAAACTAACCAGCCTATAGTTACCTGCATTTTGTCTGCCCCCTTTTTTTTTTTAAACAGAGGCATTACATTAGCTGCTTTCCAATCCGCTGGTACCTCCCCAGAGTCCAGAGAATTTTGGTAGATTATAACGAACGCATCTGCTATAACTTCCGCCATCTCTTTTAATACCCTGGGATGCATTTCATCAGGACCAGGGGACTTGTCGACCTTGAGTCCCATTAGCTTGTCCAGCACTACCCCCCTAGTGATAGTGATTGTCTCAAGGTCCTCCCTTCCCGCGTTCCTGTGACCAGCAATTTTTGGCATGGTTTTTGTGTCTTCCACTGTGAAGACCGAAGCAAAATAATTGTTTAAGGTCTCAGCCATTTCCACATTTCCCATTATTAAATCCCCCTTCTCATCTTCTAAGGGACCAACATTTACTTTAGTCACTCTTTTCCGTTTTATATATCTGTAAAAGCTTTTACTATCTGTTTTTATATTTTGCGCAAGTTTACCTTCATAATCTATCTTTCCTTTCTTTATTGCTTTAGATTCCTTTAGAGTTGGATTAGATCCTGGGTGTGGGTCATCATTCGTTTGGAGTCACAGACCGAAATCATGAAGGCCTGGCTCACTTTGATTGCCTTCTGCAGGGTGACTGTGATGTCCGCAGAGAGCAGTTTGTGGAGGAGGCCCTCGTGGCCGATCCCAATAACAAAAATGTCCCTTAGTGCTTCTGTGAGGTGGTTGCCAAAATCACATGATGCAGCCAACCTTCTTAAATATGCAGCATACTTAGCAATTTCTTGGCCTTTGGGGCGCCGCTGAGTGTAAAACCGATGCCTGGCTGTGAGGATGCTTTCTTTGGGTTTCAGTTGCTCTTGTATTAAGGTTACGAGTTCCCCATAGTTCTTGGTTGTTGACTTCGCTGGGGCTAGCAAGTCCCTGACGAGGCCATGGATAGCGGGCCCACAACTACTAAACAGGATGGCCCTGCGCTTGTTCGCCAGTGTGGCCGGTGAGTCTCCATCCAGGTCGTTGGCTATGAAGAAGTGTTCTAACCTTTCCATGAAGGCATCCCAACCTTCCCCATCGTTGGAAGATGCTGAGATTAGGCGTGGAATTCGAGACCTCGTCGCCAGTTATTGTGTATGTAGGCACTCTGTTAATGACTCCACGAGGCAGGGGTATGGCACTTGAACTGTACAGACTGTAGTCCTTTATTGCAGCTCTTAGAGTGAGGACACCAAGAGGTGAGCTCCCTTTAATACTGGGTTACCTGCAGTGTACAGGTGACCCTTAGGTCTCCAGCAGCAACACCTTCTGGTGTACAAGTAAGGTATATGCAGGGTGAAGGTACAGGTCTAGTGTTACAGTACATCATTACATCATTGGCATGCATACATAACACAGTTAAAGTGCTGTAACCTACAGGGCTACGGACCAGGAACTGGAAAGTGGGATTAGACTGAATAGCTCTTTGTCGGCCGGCGTGGACATGATGGGCCAAAATGGCCTTCTAAGGTGCTGTAAATAACGTGCTGTAAAAACCTCAGGATTGGGCATGAACTGTAACAAATCGTCTGTGGACATTGTCTGCTCCCCTGCACCATCCTCTGTGTGTTTAGCTGCTGGAGGCTCATTGTCGAAAGCAAACTGGAAAGACAACAAATAAATGGACAGATTGCTGACTCCAAAGAAGATAGTTGGTTAAAGACTTGGTATCAAGGCAGGAGAGAGGTTATAATGGGTGTTACTCATTGATCCAAATAATTGTGTGAACTGGATAGACTGTTTCTTGTTACTGGGGGGAAAATTGCGGTCGGAGGCTTCCTTCGTACGAACATCTCCGACCCGATAAAAATCTACGAAAGTACCTGGTGGTCCCGGAGGAACGTAGGATCCTAGTCGGAGGCCTAGATTCGCTGTGTAGTGCATGGGAAGATGTCTTTCGGGTACTAACGTACAAGCTAGAGTCACGTGGGCCTGGACCATCAATCACTATGCAGTATTCTCATTGTTAAAAATGGGTGCTCTGTTTGTACGGACTCCCATTACTATCAATGAGAAACAACTCTAAAACACTGAAACACAGCATAATAAATAAATAAAACACCGCAGATATTTAAAATTAATTGAAATTAAATGTAATTAAATGTTTTAGAAAAAATATATATTTTTTGGAATTTTTCTAATGTGTTTTAATAGTGTTAAAAATAAACTTACCTTAATGGACCAGGTTTTTTATATAAAAATTAATGTTTTAATTTAATTTTTATATGTTTTAAAACTGTTAAAAGTAAGCTATATGCCTGCTTTTACCAGGTGTAAAAGTTTGAAGGACATTCGCTGGGCATGAGTTGGGCAATTAGCCCAATCTCTCCCGCGCGGATGTCCTTCTTCCGGGGATGCGGAAGATCAGTTAAGAGAAATCTTGACAGATCGGTAAAGCTGGTATTCAGCGCATGCGCATTTCGCCCTGAAATCCGGCTTTTGCGAGGCCTCGCCAGGTCCGTGCACACTCCGTATGGACCTGATGAGGCCGTAATTTTCAGCCCATTATCTTTTGCTATATTCTTGGTATGCAGGTCTCAATGTAGCAGATAAACTGGCCCTTGAATGCATTATTAAAATAGAGATTTAGGAGACATTCCAATGGGAATTATATTTTCTAGATGTGTTAAAGACATGGCAGCTATGGATTTAGCCTTTATAAATCTGCAATACTCCTCTAACCACATTTTTGTTTTTTTGTACACTAATTCTTCATCGAGAAACAGAACTACCAGAAAGCTAGTTGGCTCATTTTGTTTTAAATATAGATTTTTGTTTGTTGACATTCAAGCCTAGAATTCCTGATTGAACTCTTTTGATCGGCCAACAAGGTGGTACCGGGGTTAACCAAATGCGCACAGTAAAAATTAAATCTTCCAAATGCCCGGCCCGAGAGGAGAGCAGCAGTAATAAAATGGCACAAAGGGCCAAAGTTTCAGGCCGCGTCTAGAACGGCGCAGCCCCGACCTGGACACCTGTTTTTCGCGCCACAAAGTGCGCCTAAAAAAATTCTCTAGCTCCCTGCAGGTCCTCTGGAGCTGGGCGCGGCGCAGCACAAGCTGTGGGGGGCGGAGCCAGGTCCCTGCGCTGAAAACAGTGCCGGGACCTCTGCACAGGCGCGATACAGTGGGCACGCATGTGCAGTAGCTCCAGGCGCCCAAAACTGTGTGGGAGGGGCCCGAAGCACTCAGCCCCGAGCCCTCGCCGAATGGCCTCACTGGGGCTGCATGTTTAAGGCTCCTCCCACGCCCAGCTCCTGCTTCCCCCGGACCGGACCCGACCTGACTTGACTCCCGCTCCCCCCCCACACCCGACCTCCGCTCCCCCCGCTCCCGACTTCCGTTCCCGACAGCCCCCCCCACCCCCTCACAACCGACCGACCGATCTCCGACCGACCGACCCCGCTCCCCTCCGCCCCGACCCGCGCTCCCCCCGACTCGCGCTCCCCGACCCCCTCGGACCTCGGACCCGACGCCACCTACCTGTCAATCCGGGAAGTCTAAGCTCGAAGTCTTGGGCCCGGCCGGGCCCGGCCCGTTCAGCCTCCCCTCTCCTTTCTTTCTCTCTCTCTCTCCCTTCTCTCTCTCTCTCTCTCTTCCCGCCCTTCTCTCTCCCCCCTCCGCTCCCCTGCCCCCCTCCCTTCTCTCGCCCTTTCGCCCTCCCTCTCTCCCCCTCCCCCCTTCTCTCCCCTGCCCCCGTTCTCTCCCCCTCCCCCCTCCCTCTCTCTCCCCCTCCCCCCTTCCTCTCCCCCTCACCCCCGCCCCCCTTCTCTCCCCCTCCCCCCTCCCGTCTCTCCACCTCCCCCCTCCCTTCTCTCCCCTCCCCCCCTTCCTTCTCTCCAACTCCCCCCCTCCTTCTCTCCCCCTCCCCCCTCTTTCCCTCCCTTCCCCTCCCTCCACCACTCCCCTCCCTCCTCCGTCCTTCTCTCCTCCCTCCCCACCCTCCCTTCTCTCCCCCCTCCCTTCTCTCCCCCCTCCCTTCTCTCCCCTCTTCCCTTCTCTCCCCCCTTCCCTTCTCTCCCCCCTGCCCCCCTCCCTTCTCTCCCCCTCCCCCCTCCCTTCTCTCCCCCTCCATTCCCCTCCCCCTCCCTTCTCTCCTCCTTCCCCTCCCTCCCCCACTCCCCACCCTCCCCACTCCCCTCCCTCCTCCTTCCCATCCCTCCCCCACTCCACTCCCTCCTCCTCCCTTCTCTCCTCCCTCCTCTCCTCCCTCCCTCCCCCCCTCCCGCCCTCCCTTCTCTCCCCCTTCCCTTCTCTCCCCCCTCCCCCCTTCCCTTCTCTCCCCCTTCCCTTCTCTCCCCCTCCCTTCTCTCCCCCCCCTCCCTTCCTCTCCCCCCCCTCCCTTCTCTCCCCCCCCTCCCTTCTCTTCCCCCCCTCCCTTCTCTCCCCCCCTCCCTTCTCTCCCCCCCCTTCTCTCCCCTCCCTTCTCTCCCCCTCCCTTCTCCCCCCGCTCCCTTCTCTCCCCCGCTCCCTTCTCTCCCCCCGCTCCCTTCTCTCCCCCGCTCCCTTCTCTCCCCCCGCTCCCTTCTCTCCCTACTCCCCCCCTTCCTTCACTCCCCGCTCCTCCCCTCACTTCCTCTCCCCCCTCCCCACACACTTCTCTCCCCCCTCCCCCCCTTCTCTCCCCCCCTCCCTTCTCTCCCCCCTCCCTTCTCTCCCCCCTCCCTTCTCTCCCCCCTCCCTTCTCTCCCCCCGCTCCCTTCTCTCCCCCCGCTCCCTTCTCTCCCTACTCCCCCCCTTCCTTCACTCCCCGCTCCCCCCCTCCCTTCTCTCCTCCCTCCCCCCCTTCCTTCTCTCCCACCTCCCTTCTCTCCCTCCTCCCCCCTCCTTTCTCTCCCCCCTCCCTTCTCTTTCTCTCCCCCCCTCCCTTCTCTCCCCCCTCCCCTCTCCCCCCCTTCTCTCTCCCCTCCCCCTCCCTTCTCTCCCCTCTCCCCCCTCCCTTCTCTCCCCCCTCCCCCCCTCCCCCGCTCCCTTCTCTCCCCCCCTCCCCGCTCTCCCCCCTCCCCGCTCTC